>NW_027185764.1:25436148-25455872 GCF_028583685.1 Petaurus breviceps papuanus
ATCTATCTATCTATCTATCTATCTATCTATCTATCTATCTATCTATCCATCCATCCATCTATCCACACACATACACTCACATATACTATTGGGAAGCCTTCAAAAGTCATAAAAGCCCTTCATCCCCTGTCATGCATATAAGTATGCAAACTGATTTTTTCTAATGATAACATGTGTGTTTTTTGAAAGTGTGTTTGTAATTAATTGTTTGCTTGTGTTCAAGATGGATTGAATATTTCTTTTGTAAAAAATCAGATACTGCTATAGTTATTAGATGACTACTAACTCGGCAGCTAGATGGCTCAGTGGATAGCACACTGGGCTTCGAGTCAGGAAACCTAAGTTCAAATCTGGTCTCAGATACTTATTAGCTGTGTGACCCTGGACAAGTCACTTAACTTCTGTTTACCTTAATCCACTGGAGAAGGATATGGCAAACTACTCCAGTATCTTTGCCAAGAAAATCCCACAGACAGTACTGGTGTGCTACAGTCCACAGGGTCACAAAGAGTTGGACATGAATGAACAAATATAGAAAACTTTTAAAAGAATATATTCCCAGATTTTTTATCCCTCTGTCAGTAGTAACTGAGGCATCTATTTTATAAAATAGATTGTAAGGAACTTTTCAAGACTTTATAGAGATGGGACAGCATCCTCACTGCTCATATAACCCTGGATCTGTTGGGATAGTAAATGACAAAATATAATCTTAAAAATAACTAAGATTTCTGCTTAGACTATGTTTCCTATCATCCTCATGCACACTGGGGCCACTGTAAATAGAAAACTATCTCACATAATACTATGTGAGAGTCTCATGACACGCTCTATGTGAATGCCAGCTAGACTTCCAGATGATACCAAGCTGAACTACCGTGTTTCCCCAATAATAAGACACTGTCTTATTAATTTTTTGGAAAGAAAAACACCAGAGGGCTTATTTTCAGGGGAGGGCTTATGTTGTCCTGCCTCAGCTCTCCTCCGCGGCACTGCTCTCAATGGCGCCAGCAAGCAAATCACTGGGGAAGAACAGGATGACGCGCTCACTGCTGCAGCTCTGATTGGATGCAGCTCAGAGCGCGGCATGCGTTTCACCCGGGGGGGAGGGGGACGGTGCATACAGAGGGTACCATAATGTAGCGTGTAGCACAGGGGATCACCTTCACCACAGTAGCAATCTCAATAGGACTTATTTACACAGTAAGGGGAGGGCTTATTTTCGGGATAGGTCTTATTATCGGGGAAACACGGTATGGTCAAGTACTAATTAAGGTACTGGGTTGTTGTTGGGTTTTTGTTGTTGTTTGTTTTACCAACAGGTATCAGAAATTCTGCTCTGATTTACTGATACCCTCTGTGACAACCTCTAGCAAGGAGACTGAATCTACACAGAAATCTACCAATAGAAAAAATGCCTGGTAATCCTTCTGGAAGATCTATCTAGGCACTGATAACCACCAATGTTTCTTTCCACTGTCAGGGCCATCAGATGTGGACTCACATGTCTTACAAAATAATTTACCCCTCTTTGAAACCAGATACCTCTGCTTCCTTTCTGGAAGGGACTGTGTGTAAAAAGAAGATTGAAATGGACACACTAACCTGCTCTACACAATCCAGAACTTTCTAACCCCTAAACTATGTGGCAATCAGACATGAATTAACCCTTTTCTCTGTTGTCCCTAACTTAATCATACAATTTTGGGATCCACACTGAGTATTCATGTTTATATAGTGCTTTCAGTCATTTTCCTTGTCTTTGAGTTCATAAACAGAACTCTACATCAGCAATACAGCAATATAATTTAACTGTTCTCTCTAACTTCTGTTGCAAGTACTTTGTATTTATGCAGCTATTGGATACGGATGTTATTGACTAAAGTCATAAAACCTTCAGAGGGGGAATGTGGAGTGAAAGAGAGAGGGGACCCTACATCTTCCCTCTCTTGACATGGGATTACATCTTTAAATTAGCCTCCATTTTATTATAAAATGAACAAATTCATTTCCCTGCATAGCAAGAAAATTAAGATCTATACAGCACTTTAAGGTTTGTAAAGCACCTTAACAAATAGCTCATGTTATTCTTACAGCAACCCTGGGAGGTAGGTGTTATTATCCCCATTTTACAGATGAAGAAACTGAGGTAGGTAACAGTAAGTGACTTGTCCAGGATCACACAGTATGTGTATGAAGTCCAAATTATCCATTATTTAATTTACATCCACCCCTGTCCATTTGCAAAACTTTTCATAATATTTTCTTATCACCAGTGTCAATGGTATAATGAGCAAGGTTACAAGATGTTGTAAAATCATATCTGAGAATGGCATACTCTATCTTTATCTCCTCCTATGGAATAGTGTTATCTTGTACTTAACAACAATTTGTTATCCAGCATAAATGTCCTTGTCATTTATTACCATCATTTTATTCTGTATATGATGGTAAGAAAAAGCTTTTAATCAGTATTTCTGTGGCTTACAGAGGAAATCATGAGTCAATAGGCCTCTCCCTTCCATGGAATATAACAAAGTGAATAAAATGTCTCTTTGCCTTGTACTGTAAAGTTTGAGTTTTTTTTTTACCCCCTCAGTGATTGCTTGATGAAAAGGAAAACTCCCTAATAATCACAGTTCTTCACAAATGAAATGCAGTGCTTCAGGAACAGGTCCCTCCTCAGTGAAGTTCTTTAGACAAAACCTGGTTGATCACTTTTTTGGTATGCTATAGAAGAGATGTTAGTCATATCTTCCCCATTCTATGCTTATACAATGAATTTCTATTTTTAAATGCAAAATTTTCTATTTATCACTATTAAGTTGCATCATATTGGATTTCATTCAGTTGACAATTAGGTTGAAGGCACTAATTTTCATGAACATATTGAAGTTGCACAGTTTTGATAAAACCAAGGACTTCAAATACTAGGATAAGGACTATTTGGGGATAAACAACAACCTGCTGGGAAAACTGGAAAGCAGTCTGGTAGAAATTGAGTTTAGAGCAAGATCTCACATAATACACTCTAACAAGCTCCACGTGAGTGTAGGGATTAGATGGTAAAGGTCACCCCATAAATATATTGGAGGAAAAGGCAAGGAGATTTTTTTACAGCTATGGAAGATGGAAAAGTTCTTACTTCAGGGACAGAGAGAATCAATGGAGATAAAATGCAAAGTTTTGATTGCACAAAATTTAAAAGTTTTGGAACAAACTAAATACAGTTACAATTAGAAGTAAAATAATTATCTGTGGGGGTGACCAGGTAGCACAGCAAGTAAGAGCACCGGCTCCAGTGTTGGGATGACCTGGAGATCGAATCCCGGGCTCAGACACTTAGCACCCACCCAGAAACACCTGGCTGTGTAACCTTGAGCAAGTTACTTAACCCCAATTGCTTAGGGGCGGCCAGGTGGTTAGCGAGTAAGAGCACTGGCTTCAGTGTTGGGATGACCTGGATCGAATCCCAGGCTCAGATACTCAGCACCATACCCAGAAATAACTGGCCGTGTAACCTTGAGCAAGTTACTTAACCCTGATTGCTTTAAAAAAAAAAGTTATCTGTGGAGAAAATCTGAGCATCAAACTTCTATGATAAATATCTAATATCCAAGATATATGGGGAATTGATTCAAATATGTAAAAACAAAAGTCATTTCCCTGTAGATAAATGCTCACATAATAAGAAAATGGAATTCACTTTAAAAGATCCTAATGTTGAGAAAGATTGAAGGGAAAAGGAAAAATGGATGGCAGAAGATAAGCTGGATAGATAGTATCATAATGGAAACAACAAACCTGAACTTGAACGGACTTTGAGAGATAGTGGAGGATAGAAGGGCCTGGTGTGCTATAGTCCATGGGGTCATGAAGAGTCAGACATGACTGAGCGACTGAACAATATTGTAAAAGAAAGGATCTTTGAAAGACTCTTGATTCATCAATAACAGCCATGACTTCAGAAGGCTGATGATGAATTACGACTGAAGTGATGGGCTATAATTGGAGAATGAGTCATACATTTTCTAACACTGCCAATGTTCAGATCTGTTCTGCCTAGTGATACTTATTTGTTATGAAGGAGGGCAGGGATTGTCTGGAGTGGGTAGTAGTAATACCGAAGACAAAAAAAAAGAGAGAAAAAAAAAGAACATCAATCAAGCAATTACGAAATACATAGAAAAATGAAGGAAGTTCAGAAAGAGACACAGATAAGCAAAAAGGTATTGGAATTATTGTACTAAATTTATTATGTACTTAAAGCAAGCTATATGTAATAAAGATTCACGCTTTCATATACGATTCTTTTTCTGTACTTTGTATATGGAAATGGTCACTTTGGTTGATATCTATCAAGTTCATAATAAAAAAAAATTAAAGTACTGATTTTTTTCCCTACTTTGTGGGGTAGGATTTTTCTTCAATATGTATCTTTAAATATTTTATCTAACTCCATAAATAAAGAACTTATGTCAGGCTCTTGTATGCTTGTATGTAGCATAGTGGTTGGTTTCCCTGCTCTCTCTAGTCATTTCATGATATAATTGACTTTCTTTGTCCAGTGACCCAGGGAGAAGTAGTTAAGGGGTAAAGGCTGCATCTGCTTTAGCAATCTCAGAGTTCATAATCTTGGAGTGATACTATAAAATAATTCGACTTGAAAGGGGAGAAGGCAATGTCCTAGGAACAGGGACATTGAGTGGTACATTTTGGTTGGAGCACTGAGTACTGGTATTTCAGGGAGGGATGGCTAGGTGGCAGAGTGGATACAGCACCAGCCCTGGACTCAGGAGGACCTGAGTTCAAATCCAGCCTCAGACGCGTGACATTTATTAGCTGTGTGAACCTGGGCAAGTCACTTAACTCCAATTGTCTCACCAAAAAAAATATTTCAGGGATCCATAATTTCTTCGAAGTAAGGGAATATTCTTTCCACTGATGCAGATCTTAACTTCTCCCCCTTAGAAGAGTCTTAATAGCTGTGCCCAAAAGCATTAATCATCTAGTACATAATCCTTTGGTGATGAACTTCTCCAATCTTAGCTACCTAAACTCAGATGTCCAATATAGAGTCTGTTGCTAGGCCTGCAATCAGTCCTTTTTTGCTTAATGGGATCTGCCAGTACCTGCACTTCAGGGGAACCCAGGGTCATTTCCATAACAAGAGGCACTGAGAGTGAATACTAAATAAATGTAACCATCACATAAAAGGATAAGTACATAGTGGGAAAAGATGGATTGGCTGTCATCAACAATGTCCTCCTCTTTACCAACACACCTTCCTAAAGTTGTAGGGGTACCCTCCTTTCAACTGTGTCTTGTTCTCTAGTTATTTGTGTATATGTCATGTTTCCTGGGCAGCTAGATAGCACAGTGGACAAAGTGCTGGGCCTGAAGTCAGGAAGACTACTCAAATCTGAACTCAGAAACTTCTTACCTTTGTGATGCTAGGCAAGTCACTTGATCCTGTTTGTTTCAATTTCCTCGTCTTAAAATGAACTGGAGAAGGAAATGGCAAACCACTTCAGTCTGCCTAGAAAATCCTAAATGGGGTCATGAAGTGTCAGATATGGCTGAAAAATTAACATGTTTTCCTAGTAGAATTCATGCTCCTTAAGGACAGTGAAATGTCTTATGTAAACCTTCTATCTTGGCACCCAGTAGAGCTCTGTGGACATTAGGAAGATTTTTTGTGATGGCTAAAATTGCCACTGTGGCCAATGCCATGAATAGGCTGAGAGAGTTGCTTTAAGGGATGGATGAAGTAATGATAGAGAGCTATAAGCCATGAAAGATCAAGGCTACCAAGACTTAGCCATATTATGCCTAGTTTCAAAGTCAGAACCTGGAAGAGAACACTTTCTTTCTGGATTATGTTGGAGAAGAGTGATGATGACAGTGTATAGACACTGTTTTACATTTGTTTTTTAAATGCTTTCACTAATTCTTTGCTATTGTTTACCTAGATGTTCAGTTAGCATAACGGACAGCTACATCTGAGTTCAGCCTCAGTGGTTCTCAGTGTCTTTTTGGAATGGGGGCAGTCATGTAAGGTACATTTATAAGGGAATATGGCCTACAATATGAATCCAAGTTTGTAAGGTTCTGGTGCTTTTTGGAAAATAGGCAACATGTTAGTTAAATTGAATATTTCCCTTTCAAGCCTGACCTTAATGTTCACTTGACACATTAAACTCCTCTATACCTCCTTATCTTGTACAATTATTTTGTGAATTCACCTTTTTTCTATATGAGTTTGGGGTGGGGTGAGGCAGGACAGGACATATTGTGATTTGTCTTCAGACATTAGGAATGGCTCCAATAACTACTACCAAGACAGATTTATTAAAAGCTAACTAACTGACCAGATGGAGTTATTTTTTATCACACACAGAATTCAGGCATATAGGAATGGGTTCACTGTTCCCTACTGCTGCTTTTCCTCATCTCCTAGGCTATTTCTGAGGTGGAAAATATAAAGATTTCACTGAAAAATATCAGGTTCTGAGCACTTCTGATTTCTGATGGCTACAATTGTCACTGGCCAATGCCATGAACAGGCTGAGAGAGTTGCTTTAAGGGATGGATGTAGTGATGACAGAGAGCCCTTCTGATTTCCCTTTTTATGCTTAGCTCACATCTGCAGGTAGCCACTTTTACCTCCAGGCACTCACCTTAATCTTCAAAACAGAAAATAAGTTCTTTATTACATTTATACAACAAAATAGAGATGTTTGTTGAATTGTTTTCAACCTAAGCACCAGGTATAAGCAGCAGCTGTAGATGTGGTGAGGGCCATTGACACAACTTTTCATTACTCTTTTGCTTCTACTCTTTCATTCTTCTTTCTCTTCTAGATTAGCAAAGCTCATGAAGACTTGCTCCAAAGTAGTCTGACTGATGGAATAGTCCTCCAAATCGTATTCCTCTTTGATCTTCTCCAGTATACCAAACACCTTTGGGGCAGCAGACAGAATCATTGTAAGGTCTTGGAAGGGCAAGTTGGAGGAGACCCAAGACCCCAGTTCTTAAGTGTGTATTAGGAGAAAATAGTATATATGCTATCATGTTGGTAGGAAAGTAAGTGGAGCCAAGAAGTAAGGGACAGAGTTGGAGGAAAGTATTTCTTTCTCCATTCCCTACTTATGGTTTTGGAGTGAAACAACAGACTTTGAAGGGAGAGGCCAAAATAGAGGTGATAAACCTCATGATTCTTTGGCAAGGAAGACAGAATGAAAAATGCCCCAAAGTTTCTAGTTCTCCCCTTTTCCAGCTTTCTAGAAGAATACATTCCTCCAAGTCATGACGTATAGAACTTGTTTATATTACAAGGGACTCAACAGACATACGGACTCTTTTGTGTGGAGTAGGTGTCTAGGCCTATACTTTAGTGCAGGAAACTCCCTCTACCAATACAACTATTTTGCAATTTATAGTCATTGATTGTTGCTTGGGAAATTTAAGGTCAAGAAATCCCAGTGGATAGAGCTGTGTTGGATGTCAGAGAAGAAACTCTAATAGAATGGAATGATTTCAATTCAGAAAAGTGTCCCAAAGTTCCATATTACCCACCACGTTGTTCTTTTTTTCTCCTGTGACATTCAGATAGTTCTGTACTCACCTTTGCCCAGCTCAGATTCTCATTGGAAATGTGGTACTGGACCATTCCTTGGTGCTCTTGTACCATGGTACTGCCTGAGAAAAAGCAAGAGGTTTTTTGTGAGGGACAGAATTGGGGGAAAGCATTTCTAGGCAGTTTAATTTTTTTAGTCCAAAGTAATTATGACCATCCCTGAGATGGCAAACAATTTGATATAGGTTATAAATGTGTAATCATTATATGATTTAAAAAAATAAAATAAAAAGTCTGATTTGCTTTGGTATTTAAAAGAAGAGAAAAAAAATTGTCAAGCAATTATTCTTCTTCTGACCCAAATATAATGAAGATAACATCCCTTTTTACCCCATGAAAGGGAAATTATTGATATTCTGGGTCTGAGGTCAAAAGACTTCTTGTTCAAATGCTATCTCTTCCTCTCCTGCAAGTTACTTCATCAGGCCACAGTTCCCTCATCTTTTAAATTTAGAGCTAGGACTCTTCAGCTCTAAATCTATAATCCTAAGAGTTTAGAGCATTTAAAAATAGCTAAGACTATGTGGTCTAGGTTGCTAATTAATAGTCTTGAATTTAGGGATTGAAGTGGTTTCCTTTTTCTTTGACTCTCTAACATATAGACAGAGTTTAAAGAAGACAGTTATTTCTTAGAGGAAACTGGAATGCTACCAGCAACTTCACTTTCACAATTACAGTTTTTCACAGCCCTGCAAAGTGAGGACTACAGTACACAGTCACAGCTGTGAACAGATCTGCTAATGTCCTTGGTTTGTTTTCCTAGGATGGTCCAATATGAGCTAGTTGTGCATGACTGTGGTATTCTACGCCATGCACTGAGATATGTGATGGGAGAATATTGAGAGGTTAGGTATGTGAGTAGCCATCCATTTTGTTTTGTGTTCCATACCTGTCGGGTTCTTTGCCTTCCTAGAATATCCTGCTGAGGAAGCAGGGGGTTAGTGTTTGTGTGGCAGATGCTATCAAAAACCTCAACACTTAGGCATAGTTATTCAGCTCATGATTAAGTGACAATTATTTTGAAGAATTCAAGTCCAGTCCAAGTCCCAAAGATAAGGTAACACTACAATTAGTTAGAGATTGCTAATGTGAACTGATGACAGGCTGTGTACCCCATCTTATTTTTCAGTACAATTAGGGATAAGGAATTCCTGGGAAAAACACATGCCTCAAGGGGCCCCAAAGAGAAAGTTTGTGTGTGAGCTATAGTACCTGGGAAGGCTGCCACGATGTATTCCTTTAAATACTCCAGCTTAGTCTCCATATTCTCCCTCTTGATCTTGGCCACAAGAGTATATCCTTTGTTAAACTTGTTCTTGAGATATTGAGGACTGCCCAGGCACTGTAGCTTCCCATTCACCATGATGGCTAGTCTAGTACATAGCACCTCACATTCCTCCATGCTTGGGGAGACAAAAAGATCAAGGGTGGATCCCCATTCCATGGGAAGCCTGGGGCCCAGACATAGGCAGGGGTTATATTCTATCTCTGGAGAGGCCAGTGTTGGTATTGCAGGTACCCAGGGCCAGCATTATGACTGGAAAACAGATGTTCTCAGTATCAGTGTGTTTAGCACTGAAAGGAAGGGGAAAATGACTAAATTTGCCATGGGAACTTCTCCCTATATTCCTTCTGTTCTAAGTTCTAGATACCATAGCCCAGTGACCCACATCTAAGTAACCTGGTGGATTCTCTCTGTCAGAATTAGAAAGCTCTTTCTCCTGGTGAGCTTAAGTACCCAGGAAGGTCATCAGTTCATGTTTCTGGCCCTAATCAAGTACCCATTGTTTCCTCTACAGTACCTATTAGACCCTGAGCAAGGTATTGGTCCACACCTATGGGAAGAGAGGACAATGGCCTTCCCAGATTCACGGGTCTGTGTTATCATGTCCCAGAGTAGACGTCGGGCCACAGGATCCATGCCAATGGATGGCTCATCCAGGAAGATGACTGATGGAAATCCAATTAGGGCAATAGCACTGCTCAGCTTCTGTTTAGTGCCACCACTCCAGGAAGAAGAAATCAAAAAGGCAGGGGAAGAGGAAATAGAAAGAAGAGATTGTAAATGGCAGTAATTCACAGGGAATCCTTTCCAAAGTCCCAGGGGACACAGTGTCCAGGCATGATTTGATGTAAATCTAACAAAAGCAGCAAAATTCAATCTACCTTTTTTGTTTGTCATTGTTTTCATTTGAAATGTCAAGAAGTGAGCCCTATTTTGTATCTGACCCTGGAAACAATATCTTTGACAGTGTATGTATAGCTTGGCTATGAAGACATTTAGATTGTCAATAAACATTTTAAAACATTTATAATGTGCTAGGCACTGTGCTAAGTACCGGGCATATGAGAAGTCATAGCTTCCCGGTCTCCCTCAGGCACTTCCAGATGATGGGCATAATTCTCTACGCCCATCAAGCTCCTGGTCTTACGGCTACTGATATGCTGGTACAAGTGAGAGTCAGAGGACAATAATGAAGCAGCAATGCAATTTTATTGCTGTTGTTTCTGGAGGAGAAAACTCCATTTCTGACGTTACTTCTCAGCAAAGTCTTGCTTCATCACTGGCCTTTAAAGACTGGAGGTGCTAACTATGATCAAAGTTATGATTGTTCTCTTAAGAAACTTAATCTTAGCACATGGTTAAAGCTGTCAATGGCCTTAGATCAATGTGACCATTACTAGGGAAAGGGTGATGGGCGGAGGTCACTATAATGAGCAGGTGAATTTCAGAAAAGCCTGGAAAGAAACTGATGCTGAGTGAAGTGATCCAAACCAGGAGAACATTGCTCATACTAACAGCAAAATTGTACATGATCAACTGTGATAGACTTAGCCCTACTCAGAAATACAATGATCCAAGATAATTCCAAAAGACTCATAATGGAATATGCTATCCATATCTAGGGAAAGAACTATGGAGTGTGAATGCAGATTGAAGCATAGGATTTTCACATTTTTTTCTTTCTCATGATTTTTCCTTTTGTTCTGATTCATCTTTCACAACATAAATAATGTGGAAATATGTTTAATACAATCATACATGTATAGCTTATATCAGATTGCATGCCATCTTGGGGAGGGGGAGAGGAATGAAGGAGAAAAAAATTAGGTACCCAAAATCTCATAAAAGTGAATTTTGAAAACTGTCTTTACATTGTAGTTGTAAAAAAAAAAATACTATTAAATGGAATAAAAGGAAGTTACGGATCTGATAAGAAAAGCTAACGTCTTGAATCAGCACTGAAATATCACTGGAAGAAGGTCTAGGGGATTACCATGATACCAAGATGATAAGAAAAGACAATAAAAAAATCAAGAGAAAATATTTGCATGCAAAGATGCATAAATTCCTCTTAGATAACATCTAAAAGACTAAGGGAAATAGAACTTTCTAAGGCATCACAGTGAAATTTCAATGGAAACTGTGAACTTATTGTAATACCTCTGCCATAATATTTCCTAAATTGGCTATTCAATCAATCAGTCAATCAATCCACAACTATGCATTAAGCATTTATTGTGTATCAGGCACTTTGCTAAACATGGGAGATATAAAGAAAAAGCACATATCACTTACACTTGAAGTGGGGAGGCCACATGTACATATTTGGCTGTATACAATACATGTGTGTGTGCACACACACAAACACACAGTTATCTTAAAGGAGATCAATTTGTGGCTGAGGGAAGTGGGAAAAGCCTCTTACAGAAGGTGATATGTTAGCTGAGTCTTGAAGAAAGCTAGAAATTTTAAAAGGTAGAGGTGAAGGGGTAGAGCAAAGAGATGGATATAGAAGACAGACCATTGTATACCTGGAATAATAAATAGGTTAGTATGACTGAATTGTAGAGGATGTAAAAGGGAGTAATGTATAATAAGACTGGATGAGGTTGCAAGGAACTTTAAAAAGCCAGAGAGAGGAATTTATATTTAATCCTAGAGGTAATAAAGAACCGCTAGAATTTATTGAGCATAGGGGCAACATGATCTAACCTGTGTTTTGGAAAAATCATTTTGGCAGCGTCTACTCTAATTATTCTCATCAACTATGGACTTTGCAAGAACATGTGAATGAAACTTTGTGACTAAAATGTTTTGAGAATCAGAGTCTTGAGTCCTAAGCTGTCGCCTCATGTTGGCATTTCAAGTCAAATCAACAAGCTTGCATTAAGCATCTGCTATGCCCTAGGTACTATTTCAACTGATGGAGATATACAAAAAGGCAAAAAAAAAAATAGCCCTTGCCCTCAAGGAGCTCACTGTCTAATGGGAAGACAAGGGCAAACAAGTTCCACATAGGATACATTGGAGATAGTTGTAGAGGGAACGCCCTACATTAAAGTGAATCAGAAAGGTTTCTTGCAGAAGGTGGAATTTTAGCTGGGACCTGAAGAAAGAGAAATTCTGAGATAGATGAGGAGTGAGGTCAATTCAGGCAAGGGGGACAATCAGTTAAAATGCTTGGAATTGGGAGATGGTGTGTCATGTGTGAAAAACAAGCAAGGAGACTAGTGTCATTGGATTGCTGAGTACATAGAGTGTGGGGTGGGGTGGTAAGGTATAAGAGGACTGGAAAGTTAGAAAAGGTTCAGGATAGATTTCTTAACTAATATTCAATTTCTTTCAGTATCCCTTAATAGCCAAGGTGTTATCACGCTGTCCAGGGGAAGGATATCCTTGTGGATTACCTGCCCAAGGTAGTCATCTCTCAAATTACTTGACCAGGATACTTCAGATGAGAACTATTTTCCTTCAAAGGGGAAATTTCATGGAAAAAGTCTCACCTATAGGTCTTTGTGAGCTTGTCTGAATGGAACTCCATTAGTAGTATCTGAAGAATTCGATCCACGTACTGTGGGATATGAGATTCAGGAACTCCTCGGAGTCGAGCATACATAATTAACATCTCCCTCCCCGTCATATAATCCAGGAGAACATTAAATTGTGGGCAGTAGCCAATTGTCTTTCTCACCTGAAATGAAAGGATAGTATCAGGCAGTAAATCCAAGTCACAGGCTTGGGCTAAGTGACAAAATCACATTGTTCATGCTAAAATAAATACAGATAAAGCTGATAAAGTAAAATGTCAACTTCCCAAGTCTTTCCCTAGTCAGGCTACTTTCCCATTATGTCCCCACCAGTCCTATACTTTGCTATCAGAGCTATGTTTTCAGTTTATGTGGAGCCTGTTGAAATGGTTTAGTAGTATAGATATTCCCAATGGGATACAGTTCAACTGAGCGATTACTGAGCACTTTCTAGGGGTAGAAATTTATTCTGGGAGAAACATGTTTAAAAAAATAAACCACAACTTCATTCCTTATTGGCAAGGAATTTGTAGTCTTCTAGGAGGGGGAGAAAAAATGAAATTAAAATAATTTCATAGAATACATGACAGGTAAAAGAGCCATAAGAGATAACTGCAGCAGTAGACAGGAAAAAAGGGGATACTTAATTCTCTTTAAAAGACAATATTTTCAATTCTAAATACTCTCCATCCCTACAGTCCCTTCTTTACTCATTGAGATGGCAAGAAATATAATACTTATTACACATATGAAGTCATGTGAAATAAATTTCTATATTTGCCAAATTGTGGGTGGGGGAGAAAGTAAGAAAAATAAAAGGGGTAAAATGCTTCAATCTGCATTCAGAGTTCATCTGTTCTCTCTCCAGAGGTGGATAGCATTTTTCAACACGAGACCCTATATTGATCAGAGTAACTAAGTCTTTCACAATGGATTATTTTTTCAATACCATGTTTACCATTGTTCTCCTGTTCCTCTCACTCTAGTTTGCATCAGTTCTTAGAAGTCTTCCCAGATTTTTCTGAAACTATCCCCTTCATCATTTTTTTTTTTGGAGGGGAGAAGGCAAGGCAATTGGGGTTAAGTGACTTGCCCAAGGTCACATGTCTAGTAAGAGTTAAGTCTAAGGCTGGATTTGAACTCAGGTCCTCCTGACTCCAGGGCCGGTACTCTATTCACTGTGCCACCTAGCCATGCCCCCTTCATCATTTTTTACAGCATAGTAGTATTCCATATCAAACATACACCATAACTTGTTCATTCCTCGATTGATGGGTATTCCTCAGTTTTCAATTCTTTGCCACCATGAAAAGAGCTGCTATAAGTATTTTTGTGTATATGGGTCCTTTCCATTTTTCTCTGATATATTTGGGATATAGGTCTAGTAGTAATATTGCTAGGTAAACAGGCAAGCACAGTTTTATACCCCTTTGGATATAGCTTCAAATTATTCTCCAGAATGGCTGGACCAATTTATACCTGTACCAATAATGTATTAGTGTACCTATTTTCCCCACATTCCTTCCAGCATTTGTTATTTTTCTTTTCTGTCATATTATTCAATCTGATAGGTATAAGGTGGTACTGAAGAGATTTTAATTTTAATTTTTCTAATTATTAGTGATTTAGGACATTTTTATATGACTAATTATAGCTTTGATTTCTTTTTTTTTTTTTAAGCAATTGGGGTTAAGTAACTTGCTCAAGATTACACGGCCAGGTGTTTCTGGGTGGGTGCTAAGTGTCTGAGCCTGGATTCGATCTCCAGGTGTTCTCAACACTGGAGCCGGTGCTCTTACTCGCTGTGCTACCTGGCCGCCCCTATAGCTTCATTTCTTCTTTTGAAAACTGCTCATGTCCTTTGACTATTTATCAATTGATGAATGGCTCCTATTTTTATAAATCTGGATCAGTTCCTTATATATTTGATAAATGAGATCTTAATCAGAAAAATCTGAGACACAATTTCCCCACCATTTTCTGCTTTCCTTCTAGTTTTGTCTATATTGGCTTTGTTTGAACTAAATCTTTTAAATTTAATGTAATCAGTTATATATTTTACCTCCCTTGATCTTCTCTGACTCTTGCTTCATTATTAACTCTTCCACTATCCATAGATCTGACAAGTCACTTTTTTCTGTGCTTTCCTAACTTGCTTACAATATCACCCTTTGTATCTAAATCATTTACATACCCATTTTGAGTTTATCTTGGTATATGGTGTGAGGTATTTGTCTGTGCCTAGTTTCTTCCAGACTGCTATTTCCCTCCTCTACCCACTGAGAACGCAAGCAATATAATATTGATTATACATTTGAGGTCATACAAAACATATTTTTTTTTAAGCAGTCGGGGTTAAGTAACTTGCTCAAGGTTACACAGCCAGTTATTTCTGGGTGTGGTGCTGAGTGTCTGAGCCTGGGATTCGATTTCCAGGTCATCCTGACACTGGAGCCGGTGCTCTTACTCACTGAGCCACCTGGCCACCCCTGCAAAACATATTTCCATATTAGTCACATCACAAAACCCCCAAGAAAATAAAAGTGAGAAAATTATACTTCATTTTGCACGATAGCATTTTTCATTATGATGAAAGCCTTTTGGAATTGTCTAGGATCGTTAGTCAGAGTAGCCATGTCTGTCACATTTCTTCATCGTTATGCTGTTGCTGTTACTGTGTGCAATGATTTCCTGGTTCTGCTTACTTTATTCTTCATCGATTCATATAGGTTTTCCCAGCTTTTTGTGAAAACATGCCCCTCATTATTTTCTATAGCACAATAGTATTCTATCATGTACCACAACTTGTTCAGCCATTCCCCAACTGAGGAGAAGCCCCTAAATTTCCAATTCTTTCCAATTCCAACTCTCAAAAAGAGTTGTTGTAAGTATTTTTTGACATATAGATTCTTTTCTTTTTTCTTTGATCTCTTTGAGATACAGAACTAGTAGTGATATTGCTGGGTCAAAGGGTTTTGCAGTTTGCTAGCTCTTTGGATTACTTTGACATTGTTCTCCAGAATGGTTGAATTAGAACACAGCTCCACCAACAATGCATTAGTGTATTTATTTTTAAATAACCACGCCCCATCATTTGTCATTTCTGATAGCTGTGAGGAGGTACCTCAGAGTTGTTTAAATTTGCATTTCTCTAATCAATAGTGATTTGGAACATTTTAATATGATTATAGATAGCTTTGACTTCTTCTGAAAACTGCTTGTTTCATATACTTTGACAATTTGTCAACTAGAAAATGGCCCTTATTTTTTATAAATTTGACTCATTTCCCTATATATTTGAGAAATGAGGTCCTTAAAGAAACTTGCCATAAAATTTTGATGATACTTTATTGTCTATGGTTGCTGTTCAGTTACGTCTGACTCTTTGTAACCCCATAGAACCATCAGGTTCTTCTGTCTTCCACTATCCCCCAAAGTCTGTCCAAGCTCATGGTCACTGCTTCCATGACAATATCTATCTATCTCATCCTCTACTATTCCCTTTTCCTCTTGCCTTTAATCTCTCCCAACATCAGAGTATTTTCCAATGAGTACAGTCTTCTCATTATATGGCAAAAGTATTTAAGCTTCAGTTTCATTATTTCACCTACCAACAAATAGTCTGAATTAATTTCTTTAAGTATTGACTGATTTGACTTCTTTGTTGTCCAAGGGACTTTCAAAAGTCTTTTTCAGCACCAGAATATGAAAGCATTGATTCTGCCCTGCTCGGCTTTCCTTATTTTCCAACTCTCACAGTCATACAATGCTACTAGAAAAACCATAGTTTTGACTATATAAACCTTTGTTGGCAAAGGGATGTCTCAGTTTTCTAGTATGCTGTCCAAATTTGCCACAGCCTTCCTTAAAAAAAGCGTCTTTTCATTGCATAGCTACAGTCACCATCTGCAGTGAATTTTGAGCCCCAAAATATAAAATCTGACACTGCTTTCATTTCTTCTTCCTCTATTTTCCAGGAAGTAATAGGACCAGTTGCCAAGATCTTAGGTTTTCTTTTTTTAATGTCAAGTCTCAAGCCAACTTTTACACTCTCTCCTTTCACCCTTATCAAGAAGCTTCTTATTTTTTTATCATTTTCTGCCATCAGAATGCATATCGTCTGCACTTCAGATAGTATTGATATTTCTCCCAGCAACCTTAATTCCAGTTTTTAGTTCATACAGCCTGGCATTTCACATGATGTACTCTATATATAAGTTAAATAAATAAGGTGACAACATACATCGTCATACTCTTTTCCATATTAAACTAATAAGTCATTTCATGCTTGGTTCTAACTGTTGCTTCTTGACCCACATACAGGTTCCTCAGGAAACAAGTAATGTGATCTGGTACTCCCATCTCTTTGAGGACTTGGCACATTTTGTTGTGATCCACACAGACAAAGGCTTTAGTGTAGTCAATAAAGCAGAAGTAGATGCTTTTGTAGAACTCCTTTACTTTCTCCATAATCTGGTGATTGTTAGCAATTTGGTTTCTGGTTTGGAAACCAGTCTGCTCTTCTGGTAATCCTTGGTTCACATACTGCTAAAGTCTAGATTGAAGAATATTAAGCATAACCTTTGCTGGCATGTGAAATGAGCACAACTCTATGGTAATTTGAATATTAATTGGCATTGACCTTCTTTAGGATTGGAATGCAAATTGGTCTTTTCCAATCTGGAGGCAACAGTTGAGTTTTCCAAATTTGCTGGCACACTGAGTGCAGTATTTTTAGCATTATCATCTTTTAGGGTTTTAAACAGCTCATCTGGAATTCTATCATCTTCACTAGCCTTATTGTTAGCAATGCTTTCTATGTCCCACTTGTCTTTATTCTCCAGAATATCTGGCCCTAGATCAATAGTAACCACATCATTGTGGTTATTGATGATGTTAAGATCTTTCTTCTGTAGTTCTTCTGTGTATTTTTGCTGTCTTTTCTTAATCTTTTCTACCATTTTTGTCTTATATAATGCCCATTTTTGCCTGAAACATTCCTTTGAGAGTTCTAATTTTCTTGAAGAAATTTCTAGTCTTTCCCATTCTATTGTTTCCTTCTATTTCTTTGCATGGATCATTAATTTTTTTTTGCTTTTTTTTTGGAGGGGGAAAGGTAGGGCAATTGGGGTTAAGTGATTTGCCCAAGGTCACATGGCTAGTTTTGTGTTAAGTGTTTGAGGCTGGATTTGAACTCAGGTCCTCCTGATTCCAGGGCTGGTATTGTCTTTGCATGGATTATTTAAAAAAACCTTCTTATCTCTGACTATTCTCTAAAATTTTGCATTCAGAATGGGTATCTCTTTCTGTTTCTTCTTTACCTTCACTTTCTTTCTTTCTCCAGCTGTTTGTAAAAACTCATCAAACAGCCATTTCAATTTCTTGCTCTTTTTTTTTCTTTAGAATGTGTTTTGCTGCCTCCTGTAAAATATGGTAAACCTCTGTCCACAGTTCTTCAAGCACTCTATCAGATTTAATCTCTTAAAACTATTTGTCACTTTTACTTCATATTCATAAGGGTTATTATTTAGGTCATATCTGTACACTCTGATGGTTTTCCCAACCTTCTTCAATTTAAGTTTGAATTTTCCATTGAGAAGCTCTTAAGTCACAGTCAGTTCCAGGTCTTGTTTTAACTGACTGTATAGAGCTTTTTCAGTTTTGGCTGCAAAGTATATAATCAATCTGATTTCCATATTGACCATCTGGTGATGTCCATGTGTAGGGTCAGCTTTTGAAATGTTGAAATAGGATGTGGAGGGGAAGAGAAAAAATGTTGGAGGAAAGGCAGGGACTTCCCTCAGATTTCCCACATTCCCCTCAAAATAACTTTAAAATAAAGCCTCAAAACAAATTCTGGAGTGGCAGAACCCACAAGTGTATAGGACAAAGCAATTTTCCAGCTCAAGATAACTTGGAAAGTTGGTAGAAAAGGTATGTTGCAACAGGATGAGAGTGAAGGACAGTCCAGTGCAGGCTGTACTAGTAAAGACTGGGCCCTAACACAGTAGAAGCAGGCCTTGGGAACAACTGAATCAGTAGTGGCAGCTGCTGCTTCTAAATTTCTCAGTCCACAGATGGTAAGGAGGTTGGACAACTGGTCAGAAGGAAATTACAGGGCTCCCTTTGCTGCCACTGTGGACAGGACACTGTTGCATTGCCCATAATTCAGGCTGTAGTTACAGGGAAGGGAGGACCACTAGAATACCAGAGCTTGCAGCCCCAGGGGAGCAGGGACTCTGGCAATAGCTGCAGGGCAGAAAATAGGATGTGGGCTCACTCAACGACCACAGCATAGACCAGGAGAACAGTAAACATGCATCTCATTAGATCATACCACCTTGGAAGAGTTGAAACCTTACAGACTCTCAGAACTAGCTTTGAAAACAGCTGCACAAAAACCCTGAATCTTGGGAAAGTGTACCTTCCAGCCCAGAAGCAGAGGGCCACTTTAGTATAAAGTTGAAAATCAAGAAATAGGGGAGCGGAGTCAAGATGGCGGAGTAGAAACAGGACTTCCACAGGGCTCCGACTTTCACCTCCCCCAATTCATGTAAAAGGGGACTCTGAACAAACTCTGGAGCTACAGAACCCACAAAATGACACAAAGAAGCTAACCTCCCACAGAGGATAGCCCGGAAGGCTGGCAGCAAGCAGCCAGCACAGTGCTCTGGGAGCCGACCCTGGCCTGCATGAGCCAGAGGTTTTAGCCCCAGGGTAGTCTGACCAACCACCGGATGGAGGGACTTCAGATCACCAGCAGCTATGGCAGCTTTCAGAATTATCCACACATAAATGCAGAGAACAAAGTGAGAGGTCAGTGCAGTGTGGACTTTGGGATCCAGTAGTTGGGAGTGCGTCTGCTTTTGCCCCCAGGGTTGAGAAGCGGCTAAGGCACCACAGCCCTGCAGCCACAGCCACACATGGCTGCTTCAGCTCCTGGGCTGCAGAATGTAGGGGGACCAAGCACCAGTCTGAGGGGTAATTGCTCTTGCTTTAACCTGCTTGGATCTGGATTGTGTTCTAGGGTGGAGGTCCTGGGGTGTGCAACCAGCTTGCCAGAGCATGTAGAGGCTTCAGAAAGGGCACAAAACTAATACCTTCAGCAGCTGAGAAAACCCCAGCATTTGGGACAAAGCTCCCCTGTCTGGTGGCAGAGTCCTACTGTGGCAAAAAGCCCAGGGGTCAAGTGATTGAATGGCGAAATGAGCAGGCAAAGAAAGCAAAATAAACAGAGTACCCCAACTTTACACTCCTATTTTGGCGACAAAAA
>NW_027185764.1:25456272-25727136 GCF_028583685.1 Petaurus breviceps papuanus
GTTGTTGAGAGTCCCCCGGCTTTGAAAAACCCAGAATGTGGAAACCCAGATGTTGACTGGGTATGGATGTAATGGTAGGACAGTTTGGAAATCTGTCTACTTGATGTTTCTGTCTTGATAATTATGCCTGTATACTTTGAGGTTCAGGGTGCTGACCTTTTCTCCTGAACAAGGTAAACGATATATGTCTGACTGATTAAAGTAAGCTTGTTAACCCATTTTGAGTTGCTTTCCTTTAACAAAGCAGATCCAAGAACCTGTGGTAGCTGCAAACCCTGAGGACGCTTGGGGTGCTTGCTGCTACACTTTGGAACAGGGAAAACTTCCCACGCAGAATGGGATAACTAAGAATAGAACTCTCCAATTGTGTAAAGATTGATCTGAAATATAAAACAAAATCCAGATGGATTTCTGATTCAGTATGAAGAAGTAACTTTACTGTATATTAAAGTCTTTGAGACTGCTTTTAGAAAAAAAAAGAAAATCAAGAAATAGGTTGGAAAAGGAGCAAACAACAGAAAAAAATATTGACTATTGGAAATTACTATGGTGATAAGGAAGATCAACACAGACATTTAGAAGAAGACAATAAAGTCATAATTGCTACATCCAAAACCTCAAAGGAAAACATGAACTGCTCTCAGGCTATGGAACAGCTCAAAAATAATTTTAAAAACTAAGTAAGAGAGGAAGAGGAAAAATTAGGAAGAAAAATGAGAGTGAAGCAAGAAATTTATGAAAAAAAAAATCAACAGCTTGGTTAAAGAGGCACAAAATAATACTGAAGAAAATAACACCTTAAAAACCAAAACAGGCCAAATGGTAAAAGTGTCACAAAAATCCAATGAGGAGAAGAATGACTTGAAAAGTAGAACTGATCAAATGGAAAAAGAGGTATAAAAATTCACCAAAGAAAATAATTCCTTAAAAATTAGAATTGGGCAAGTGGAAGATACTGACTTTATGAGACATCAAGAAACAATAAAACACAATCAAAAACATAAAAAAGAATAGGATGTGAAATACCTCATTGGAAAAATAACTGACTTGAAAAAATAGATCCAGGAGAGTTAATTTTAAAATTTTTGGGCTACCTGAAAGCTATGATTGATAGAAAGAGCCTAAACATCATCTTTCAAGAAATTATCAAAGAAAACTGCCCTTGTATTCTAGAGCCAGAGGGTAAAATACAACTAGAAAGAATTCACCAATTATATCCTGAAAGAGATCCCAAAATGAAAACTCCCAGGAATAGTATAGCCAAATTCTAGAGTTCTTAGGTCAAGGAAAAAAAACTGCATGCAAGCAGTCAGAAAGAATTAAAAAAATTGTGGAGCCATATTGCAAGATCTAGAAGTTTATACATTAAAGCATCTGACAGTTTAGAAATTGACATTCTGGAAGGTAAAGGATCTAGGATTACAACCAGGAATCACTTACCTAGCAAAACTAAGTATAACCCTGGGTGGGGGGGAGGGGGAGGGGGGGAGAATGACATTCAATGAAATAGGAGACTTTTAAGCTTCTTGATGAAAAGACAAGAGCTGAATGGAAATTTTGACTTTTAAATGCAAAACTCAAGAGAAGCATAAAAAGGTTAACAGGAAACAGGTTAACACATAAGTGTTTCAGTAAGGTTAAACTGTTTACATTCCTACATGGGAAAATGATACCTGTAACTCTTAAAAACTCTCTCATTACTAGGGCAGTTAGAAGGAATATATATAGAAAGCGGGCATGAATGTGAATTGAATATGATTGTATGATTACCTAAAAAAATTAAATTTGGGGGTGAAAAAGAGGAATAAACAGAGAGGGGGAAAGGGAGCTATAGAATGGAATAAGTTATTTCACATAAAAGAGGCTAGAAAAGAGCTTATACAGTGTAGGGGAAGATGGTGGAGGTGGTGGTGGAGAAGTGAGTGAATGTTACTCTCATCAAAATTCGCTCAAAGAGGGAATGACATACATACTCAGTTGGGTATAGAAATTTGTCTTACCCTATAGGAAAGTAGGAGGGGAAGGGGATATCTGTGATTGATAGAAGGGAGGGTGGACTGGGAGAGATATAAGTCAAAAGCAAAAAACTTTTGAGAATAGACAAGGTTAAGGAAAAGATAGAGTAGGATAAACAGAGTGGAGTGGGGAATAGGATGGAAGGAAATACACAGTTAATAATCATAACTGTGA
Source organism: Petaurus breviceps papuanus (assembly GCF_028583685.1). Lineage (NCBI taxonomy): Eukaryota > Metazoa > Chordata > Mammalia > Diprotodontia > Petauridae > Petaurus > Petaurus breviceps. The sequence continues at coordinate 25,458,463 of NW_027185764.1, forward strand.
AAAAATTTATAGAAAGTTTCTCTAATAAAGACCTTATTTCTCAAATATATAGAGAACTGACTTAAATTTGTAAACTTAAGAGCCATTTCTCAATTGATAGATATCCAAAGGATATGAACAGGCAATTTTCATGCAAAATAACCAAAGCTATCTATGATCATATGAAAAAATTCTCTAAATCATTATTGATTAAAAATGTAAATTAAAATAACTCTGAGCTACCACCCCACACCTATCAGATTGGCTAATATGGCAGAAAAGGAAAATGACAAATGTTGGAGTACATGTGGGAAAATCAAGATGCTAATGCATTATTGGGGAAGTTGCATATTGATTCAACCATTCTGCAGAGCAATTTGGAACAATGCCCAAAGGGCTAGAAAACCATGCATATCCTTGGACCAAGCAATACCACTACTAGGGCTGTATTCCAAAGACATTTAAAAAAACAAAAACAAATAGATATATAAAAGATTTAAAAAAGAACAAAAAACCATATATACCTATATGTATAAAAGTATTTATAGCAGCTCTTTTAGTGGCAGCAAAGAATTGGAAATTGAGGGGATGTCCATCAATTAGGAGATGAACAAGTTGTATATGATTGTGATGGAATACTATTGTGCTATAGATATGATGAGCAGGATGTTCTCACAAAAACCTGGAAAAACTTACATGAACAGATGCAAAGTGAAATGAGCAGAACCAGCAGAACATTGTGAACAGTAATTGCAATATTGTAACCAGTTGTGAATGACTTAGCTATTCTCAGCAATGCAATGATCCAAGACAATTCTGAATGATAAAAAATGTTATCTATTTTCAGAGAAAAAACTGGTTTAGGAATATGAAGCATACTTTTTCTTTATTTTTCTTGGGGTTTTTATTTGGTCTATGTTTTCTTTCACAATATGACTAATATGGAAATAGTTTTTGCATGAATATACATGTATAACCTATATCAAATTGCTTGCCTTCTCAATGATGGAGGGGGGAAAGGGAAGGAGAGAATTTGGAATTCAAAATTTTAAAAAAGAATGTTAAAATGTTTTTATATGTAATTGGGGAAGATATTAGATCATTAAAAAAATGTTTGCTATGATCAGTGAGTTATCTTGACAAAATTCTCTTAAAATCAGATTCATTTTGTACTCAAAGGCCAAATTTGCCTGTTATTCCAATTATCTTTTGATTTACTTCTTTAGCACTTCAATTCCCTTTGATGAATGCAATGTCTTTTTAATTTTTTGGTTATTATTTCTAGAAGTTGTTATAGATCTTTATAGAACTGCTCAATTTTGATCTCCTTGGCATTAGTGGTTGGAGGATAGATTTGTACTACTGTGATGTTGAATGATTTGCCTTTGATTTGAACAGATATCATTGTCATTTTTTGAGATTATAACTCACTATTGCTTTTCTCATCCTTTTATTGACCATGAGGGCTATTCCATTTCTTCTATGGGATTCTTATCAACAGCAATATGTGTATACACATATATATATGTATGTACGTATATCCAAGATGTATAACTTTTCCATCTTCTCCTTATCACCTTAGATTTTACATTCCAGAGTCCTATGTAATATTATCTTTATAGCATCAGACTTACCTTTCATCCCCAGACACACCTGCAGCTGAGCTTTGGTCCAGCCACTTCATCAGTAGTGGAGCTACTTGTAGTTATCCTTCGCTCTTTCTCAGTAGCAACCAACCTGAAGGGCTCATCTTCTGGTGTCATATCTTTTATCATTTTAGTATTGCCCATGAGGTTTTCTTGGCAAAGATATTGGAGTGTTTTGCCATTTCCTTCTTCAGTGTATCACTTTTGTTAGAACTGTCTTTGGTAACCCTGAACAGCATAGCTCATGGTTTCATTGAGGATATATAAACCCCTTCACCACAAGCCAGTGATCCAGGAGGGATTGTTTATAGTACCTTTATTACAAATTGTACTTTCCCTGATTATCTCTATTAATTAGGTCTATTTTTGCTTTTGCTTTGCCTGAGATCATGATTGCTACCCCTGCCTCTTTTGTTTTTTTTTTTAACTTCGCTGAAGCATAATAGATTCTACTCCATCTCCTTATTTTAACTCCATGTATGTGTCTTTCAATTCAAGTGGGTTTCTTATAAACCACTTATTGTTGGATCTGTTTTCTAATCCACTCTGCTATCTGCTTCCATTTTATGGGTGAATTCATACAATTCACATTCACAGTTATGATTACCATGAATTTTTCTCTTTCCTATTTTTTTTTGTTTATACATCTCTTTTTACTCTGTTAATTCTCAAAAGTCTATTTTACTCCTAATCACTGCCTCCTTTAATCTAACTTCTGTTTTTAAAGTTGCCCCATCCCTTCCTCTTATCCCTTTCCCCTTATATTTCCCTACTGGTTAAGATAAATTCCTATACACAACTAAATGTGTATTCTTCCCTCTTTGAGCCAATTTTGATGAAAATGGAATTTAAGCATAGGCCCCCTTATTTTTCCCTCACTAAAAAAGCTCTTCCTTGTGGGCATCTTTTATGTGAAAAAATTTTCCCCATTCTACCTTTCCCTTCTGCCTTATTTCAGTGAATCCCTCTTTCTCACACCTTTATTTTTCTGGGAGATCATTCCAACATAATCAATTCACACTCATGCCTTCTGTCAACGTAAACTCCTTTTAACTGCCCTATTAATGATAAAGTTCTCCAGACTAACATGAATAATTTTCTAATATAGGAATAAAAAAATAAGCTTTATTGAGTTCCTTATGATTTCTCTTTCATGTTTAGCTTTTTATGCTTCTCTTGAGTCTTCTGTTTGAATGTCAGATTTTCTATTTAGCTCTGGTCTTTTCATCAGGAATGCCTGTAAGTTCTCTATTTCATTAAATAACTATTTTCCCCCTGCAGGATTATACTGTTTTTCTGGGTAGGTTATTCTAGGTTGGAATCCTTGCCCCTTTGCCTTCCAGAATATCATATGCAAGTTCTGTATTCCTTTAATGTTGAAGCTGCTAAATTTTGTGTGATCCTGACTGTGGCACCATGATATTTGAATAATTTCTTTCTGGCTGAGTTATTTTTCTGAAAAATGATCATAATGTTCCTAGCAGTTTTCATTTTGAGATCTCTTTTAGGAGGTGATTGGTTAATTGTTTCAATTTTTATTTTACCCTCTAATTCTAGGATATTGGAACAGTTTTCCTATATAATTTCCTGAAATGTGATGCCTTTTTTTGACCATGGCTTTCAGGGAGTCCAATAATTCTTAAATTATCTCTCCCCAATCTATTTTCCAGGTTAGTTGTTTTTCTGATGAGCTATTTCACATTTTCTTCTTTTTATTCATTCTTTTCATTTTTTTGGATGTATCATGGAATCATTAGCTCCCACTTGCCCAATTCTAATTTTTAAGGAATTATTTTCTCCAGTGATTTTGTACCATAAGGAATTATTTTTTTCATTGAGCTTTTGTACCTGTTTTTCCATTTGGCCGATTCTGCTTTTTAAGGAGTTCTTTTCTTCAGTGAATTTTTGTTCCCCTTTTAACATTTGACCAATATTGTTTTTTAAGGCATTATTTTCTGCAGTATTTTTTGTGTCTCTTTTATCAAGCTGTTAATTCTCTTTTCATAATTTTCTTCTATAATTCTAATTTCTTTTCCCAATCTTTTCTCCACCACTCCTATCTCTTTCTTAAACTCTTCCAGGAATTCTTTTTGGACTTGTGTCCAATTTGTATTTTTTCTCTGAAGCTTTTCTTGTATCTGTTTTCATGTTGTCTTTTTCTTAGTTTGAATCTTGGTCTTCCCTGCCACTCCAATAGTTTTTATGGGGTCAATTTATTTTTTTTCTAATTTTTTGATTCCATTCCTTGACTTTGAACTTTATGTTAAAATCGAGCTCTGTTCACTTGGGTGTGAGAATGTACCATACCAAGCTTCAGCCTTATTTAGACTGCTGTTTGAGCAACATGAGGAAATACGGAAAGATTTTCATGAAAAAAAGTTAAGTGCATGTCAGATTATTCTGGCCTGCTTGTCCAATGCAAGCATAACAGATACCGAGGCTCCTTAAGAGTCTACCCAATATGGTGAACTTTAAATTAACCAGAAGAAAAGAGTATACACATATTGTATTCACAGAAGAGGAAGAATAAATGAACAAACATAGATTCCTGATGGAAACAGACAAGCATCTAAAAAGTTATGCTTATGTGTTCTAAATTCCATTTATTTAGATTTAAATGGTTATGAAGTCAGCCTAATCAACTGTATTGAAGTTCAATGTCAATATTTTTAGTATAAATCATTAGAAAACTTTAAAATATTTAGAATGGAAAAAATAGAAATAGAGTAATTCCCTATATTAACTTCCCTATCTTCCCACCCAAAAGGTTATTGGAGGCAATTCAGGAAAAATCACTAGAATTGAATACTAATCTAAATCAAATTTCAGACAAATTGGAGAATTACAAGGCATCCACAGAAAATGACCTGGAGACAAAATTTCAAGAAAAAAAAAAGAGAAAATTACTCAAACTTATCACCGCTACCATGATTATTACTAGTTTGTCCTAATTACCTTTCATCCAAATTACTGGTGTAAAAAAAAAAAAGCTGAACAGCATAGGGCTAAGGACAGATCACTAAAGCAACATAGCTCTTCAAAAAGTCTGCTCAGACACGCATGGGGCTGCCAAATGCTGCTGCTGCTTCCAGTGAGAAGATGATCATATGGTCTGGGCTGCCTGTGTGCAGGGTTGTGACTACAGCTCCCAGTGCATCCACACCTGTATCCATCACTTGCCTGTCCTCAAAGAACTTGAGATAAGTAAAACACAAAAAAGGTACAAAAACTTCTGCAAAGATGATTCCACCATTGGTACATGGAATGTGTGCACCCTTATGGACAACACAAAGTCCAGTAGACCTGGAACTTGAACAGCTCTTGTTGCAAGATATATCACATCCAAATAGCAGTCCTGAGAGAAACAAGGCTGGCAAATGACTTACCAAACTTGGAGCTGGATTCTGGAGTGGCCATAGTGAAAGGGAGCACTGTGAAGCTGGTGTAGGTTTTGTAATCAAGGCTAATCTAGTCAACAAGTTTGTATTTCTACCAGAAGGAATGAATGAGAGACTCATGACAATGCAATTGTCACTTGCAGGAAAGTGCCACACCACCATTACTAGTATCTATGCTCTCACCATGATGAACCTGATGAGGTCAAAGAAAAAATTTATGAAGACTTGGAGACCCTCCATTACCAATGTGCCAAAAAAGGACAACCTTATAATTCTAGGTAACTTGAAGGCTAGAGTAGTCACAGACTATCAGATATACCAGAGTACTTAGGAGGAATGGAGTTGGAAATAACAAAAGCAATGCTCACTAACTAGTGAAGTCTTGTGCATGAAATGCACAAGATGATTCTCATCACCAGCATTGTCTTCCATTTACCTAGATATCAATCATATTCCTATAGCCTATGGAAATTTAGATTGTGTAATCAGCATCATAACCTCTATAAAACTGTATGTCTTGTCTTACTGAAATTGTTAATTCCTCTAAGGAACTTAGAGGATTTTGTGGATACATCCTCTTAGCAAACATTGCCTTTTAACAGACTAAGAAAAGAGACAGACAAGATGTGATAGTTAAGAAGGCAACATGTGGTACAGAGTGATATATTGATCATAGACTTATCTTCTCCAAGTTAAATATTCACATTCAACAAAAGCAGCAGCCCTAAAGCAAGACTTTAATGTCAACAGATGAGAAAGCTTTTCCTGGCTGGAACAGTTCCTTGACAACTTGAAAGCAAAACTGAGCAATGTGACTGGCAAAGGTAAAGCAGAAAAGGAGCGGGCAACTTTTAGAGATGTGTATAGCACTGCATTTATTCATCTGGGTCAGAACACTCACAAACATCAAGACTGATTTGACAAAAATAATGCTGAAATTCAGAAACTGCTAAAAGAAAAGCAAGCACTCCACAGGGTTCCAGCTGTGTAATTCATCTAAGAAGGCAGCATCCATCAAAACTTCATCAAAAGTAAAGTACAAGTAAAGCTTAGAGAGATACAGGATCTATGGCTGAGTGAGAATGCAGATGAAAATCAGTTTTATGATGATAATAACAATTCAAAGTATTTTTATGATGTCCTGAAGGCTACTTATTGGCCAAAGATGTATGGTGCATCTCAACTACTCAGTGCTGATGGAGCCACAGATTAGTGATAAGGACATGATTCTGGAGAGATGGGCTGAACAAATCATCAATCAATGCTGAAGCCAGTGACTGTTTACCTCAAGTTGAAGTCAATCCCTCTCTAGCTAAATTCCCAACTGAAGAGGTTTTTAATGCCACTAGGTTCATCTCCAATGGCAAAGAATCTAGTGCTAATTCTATTCCAGCTGAGATTTATAAGGGGTGTGTGTGGGTGGGTGGGGGGATCCATTGCCCATACAAAAGCTGACTGAAATTTTCTGGGTTATATGACAAGAGGAGGGTTATCTCCCAAGAGTTCAAGGATGCCTTCATTGTACATCTATATAAAGGTAAAGGAAATAGATTGTCCAGTGACAATCACAGTGGGGTGGGAGGAGGGTTGGGGGGAGGGAGGTGTGTTGTTTCTCTTTGTCATTTCTGGCAAGATTCTTGCCAGAGTTCTCCTTTTTTTAAAAAATTGTCTTTATTAATTTGTTTGTTGACTTTTAGTTTGCAAGATTCAGTTCCACAATCCCTTGAGTTCCAAATTTTCTCCCTCTCTCTCTCCTTCCCCTGCCCCCATGGTGGCATGCACAATAGTATTCCATTACATTCATATGCCACAACTTGTTCAGCCACTCCCCAAATGATGAGTACCCCCTTAGTTTCCAATTCTTTGCCACCACAAAAAGAGCTGCTGTAAATATCTTTGTACATATGGGTCTTCCTCCCACTTCTATGATCTTTTTGGGATACAACCCTAGAAGTGGTATTGCTGGGTCAAAGGGTATGAAATTTTGTATAGCCCTTTGGGTATAGCTCCAGATTGCTCTCCAGAATGGATGAATCAGTTCACAACTCCACCAACAATGCACCAGTGTTCCAATTTTTCCACATCCTCTCCAGCATTTGTCATTTTCCTGTTTTGTCATCTTAACCAATCTGACTGGTGAGATGTGGTACCTCAAAATTGTTTTGATTTGCATTTATCTAATCAAATAGTGATTTGGAGCATTATTATTATTATAGATATCTTTAATTTCTTCCTCTGAAAATTGCCTTTCATATCCTTTGACCATTTATCTATTGGGGAATGACTTGTATTCTTATAGATTTGACTTAATTCTCTGTATATTTTAGAAATGAGGCCTTTATTAGAGACATTGGTTGTAAGAATATTTTCCCAATTTTCCATTTCCCTTTTAATCTTGGTTACATTGGATTTATTTGTATAGAAACTTTTCAATTTAATGTAATCAAAATTATCCATTTTGCATTTTATAATGCTCTCTAATTCTTGTTTGGTCATAAAGTCTTTCCCTCTCCATAAATCTGATAGGTAAACTATTCCTTGCTTTCCCAGATTGTTTACAGTGTTAGCCTTTATACCTAGATCATGCATCCATTTAGACTTGATTTTGGTATATGATGTTAGAGAAAGGTCTCCGCCCAGTTTCTGCCATACTATATTCCAGTTTTCCCAGCAGTTTTTTGTCAAATCATGAGTTCTTATCACCAAAACTGGGGTCTTTGGGTATATCAAACAGTAGATTACTATGGTCATTGACTGCTGAGTCTCATGTACCCAATCTATTCCATTGATCCACTAATGTATTCCTCAGCCAGTACCAAGCAGTTTTGATGACTGCTGCTTTGTAGCACAGAATAAAATCTGGTTTTATGACCAGGCCACCTTTCCTAGCATTTCTTTTCATTAATTTCCTTGATATTCTGGACCTTTTGTTCTTCCAAATGAATTTTGTTACTATTTTTTCTAGCTCTATAAAGTAATTTTTTGGCAAATTGATTGGTATGACACTAAATATGTAATGTAATTTAGGTAAAATTGTAATTTTTATTATATTAGCTTGACCCAGCCACAAGCAATTGATGTTTTTCCACTTAGTTAGATCTGACTTTATTTGTGTGAAAAGTGTTTTGTAGTTGTGTTCATATAGGTCCTGGGTTTGTTTTGACAGGTAGATTCCCAAATATTTTATAATGTCTACAGTAACTTTAAATGGGATTTCTCTTTCTATCTCTTGCTGTTGAGTTTCATTAGAAATATACAGGAATGCCGAGGATTTATGTGGGTTAATTTTATATCCTGCAACTTTGTCAAATTTATTTATTGTCTCAAGTAGTTTTTTACTTGATTCTCTAGGATTCTCTAAGTATATCATCATATCTGCAAAGAGTGATAGCTTAGTCTCTTCTTTGCCTAATTTGATTCCTTTCATTTCTTTTTCTTCTCTGATTTCTACTGCTAACATTTCTAGTACCAGATTGAATAAGAGGGGTGATGGTGGACATCCTTGTTTCACCCCTGATCTTATTGAAAATGCTTCTAGCTTATCCCCATTACATATAATACTTGCTGATGGTTTTAAATAGATGCTATCTATTATTTTAAGGAAGACTCCATTTATTCCTATACTTTCTAATGTTTTTAATAGGAATGGATGTTGTATTTTGTCAAAACCCTTTTCTGCATCCATTGAGATAATCATGTGGTTTCTGCTAGTTTTCAGAGTTCTCCTTAATAGGCTAATCCTTCACCTAGAAGACAATCATATCACTCCAAGAGAAATGCCTGGAGCAGGACTGAGGTCTGTACTTAAGGTTTGTCAATGTTACCAAAGTCTTTGATATTGTCAGTCATGAAGGCTTATGGAAAATTATGTAAAAATTTGGTTGTCCAGAGAAGCTCATCAATATTGTACATCAGTTTCATGATAGCATGCTTGCATGGGTTCTGGATAATGGCCAATGTTTTTGTAGTTTCTCAGTAGCCAATGAAGTGAAGGATGCTGTGTGTTTGCTCCCATGCTTTTCAGCATGATATTTTCAGCAATATTTTCAGATACCTTCAGTAAGGATGAATACTGCATCAAGGTCAGTAGGTCATACAGATGATAAATTATTTAACTTGAAAAGGTTACGTGCCAAGACTAAAGTGGAACGAGAATTGGTGCATGATTTTTTGTTTGTAGACGAGATGCAACAAAGTATGTATGTGCTGTTTGTGCTAATTTTGGTCTAATCATTAACACCAAGAAAACATGGGTTTTCCATCAGTTAGCACCACACCATCCATATATGGAATCATTGGTTACAGCAAATGGAGAAGTTTTGAATACTGTGGATAAATTGACTTACTTTGGCAATATATTTTCCAGGGATATACACATAGATGATAAGGTTGATGCCAGAGTTAGCTCAGTTTTGGTGAGGCTCCAAAGGGAAGTGTGGGATAGAAGTATTAAATTGCCTATCTGTAATAGTAAGCAAAATACTACTTTGCTCCTTGTTTCAGCTATTCAAGTGCCTTTGAGCCTTACCTTTGTGTCAAGTCTTTGTTGGAAACAATATACATTGTGTTGCCTTTAATAGGCCTAAGGGAGTTTGGAGACCTTCCCTGCCCTTAACAGGCCTAATGTCATTACATGGAGCCCACAGTGGGAGGGGCTTGCCAAAAGAGCAGAACAGGAAGGGTGGAACAGGAAGGAGCAGAGCAGATAAAAGCTAAAAAGCCTGAGCTTGAGTTAAAAAAATCAAACAGGGATAAAAGAGAGATTGTTTGGGATGTCAGCACTCTCTCTGTTCTGTGTTGGTGTTACTTTGTCAGAGAGAAGCACTCTGTCTGTTGATTTGTGCTGATTTCTTGGACAGAAAGTGAATTGAGATGATAGTGCCAGCAATGTGTATAAATATTGTTCCATCCCTGTTGAGCTCTGTTTTCTTAGAAACAAAAACTGTGAAGGATTGATTTTCATCAGATGACCCATCTGTGTTGCTTAAGTGGGGGATTCTTTACTAACGTATTCTATGTCATCACTCTTCCCAAACTTTGGGGGAAAGCATATGTTGTAAGAGGAGCCAAAGAAAGAGACAGGGAAGGAGTGGTTGAAGAGCTACAAGGAGGCTTATGATAATATGGTTTCACAGAAATTAAAGTAGGAGATTGCACAAATGCAGAAGGTGATCAAAAATTTCAGATGCTACAGAAAGATTAAAAAGCATGAAGGCCAAGGGAAAGTTATTAGATTTGAAGGTGAAGAAATGATCTTTCAGACAGTACTTTTGATAAAATTGTGGCCTTGAAAATCAGACTGTATACCCCACACATAGATTTTCTTTTTTTTTTTTTGGAGGGCAATTGGGTTTAAGTAACTTGCCCACTGCTAGGTTTTTTGTTTGTGTGTATTAAGTGTCTGAGGCCGGATCTGAACTCAGGTCCTCTTGACTCCAGGGCCAGCACTCTACTCACTGTACCACCTAGCTGTCCCCCCCTCCCCCATATGTAGATTTTCAAAGGAAAGTTATTTCTATTTTCTTACAATTTCTCTAAAGTCTACATAATTGTCTCCTGGGTTTTCAGCCTTCATAGGGAAAACCACATCCCATCAAGGTTCCTTTACTCCTTCAGCTCATACCTACCCACTGGGTCCCATCCCTCAGGACAGTGTCATAACATCCTGGTCTTCAGCAACATATTACCTTTCTAATGTTCTTGCAGATGCTGTGATTTTCAAAGAAGGCATCCCCAGAGGTGATGGTCTCATCTCCAGTCAACATTCTGAGGGTAGTTGTTTTCCCTGCGCCACTGAAGCCAAGAAAGCCTAAGCACTCTCCTTTCTGGACTGTTAGAGAGAGTCTGTCCACAGCCACACGAGGGACTTGCTTATAATATATCTGTGAAGACACAATACAGTAATGATGAATTTTTGCAAGAAACATTGCTACCGTGTTTCCCCGATAATAAGACCTATCCCAAAAATAAGCCCTCCCCTTACTGTGTAAGATTCCTCTAAAATAAGCCCTCCCCCGAAAATAAGCCCTATTGAGATTGCTACTGTAGTGAAGGTGATCCCCTGCGCTACACGCTACATTACGGTACCCTCTGTATGCACCGTCCCCCCCTCCCCCCTCGTGAAACACACGCCGCGCTCCGAGCTGCATCCAATCAGAGCTGCAGCAGTGAGCGCGTCATCCTGTTCTTCTCCAGTGATTTGCTTGCTGGCGCCATTAAGACCAGTGCCTCGGAGGAAAGCTGAGGCAGGACAACATAAGCCCTCCCCTGAAAATAAGCCCTCTGGTGTTTTTCTTTCCAAAAAAATTAATAAGACAGTGTCTTATTATCGGGGAAACATGGTAGGTCAACTGCATGGAAGTTATTCCCCCAAATTCAGCACAGGTTCCTCTCCACAATTGCAAAAACAAACAGAACTAACCTTGGGATATGTCTGATATGCCCTTGCTGAGATAATGTTGATCACAGATTGGCTTTACCTTTGTGAGTTTCCTAATAACTAGTGGGCTGTTCAAAGATGATATCATATCTTTAGGGCAAGCCAGGACTTTCTCTCTCTCCTTTGCCACATCTTCATCTTCTGGCATTGTTGCTGATTCAAGTTTCATCTTCTACATTCAAAGATAAAAATTCAAAAATGTAGGTGACCTGCTAGGCCCTGGCAAACCTGGTGAGGGAAAGTTGCTAATAAAGAAGTAGAGGAGAGTTGCATAATGTTAACACAGAAACTCTAAGAAGGACTTTTGATGGGATTTTTCACCCACTATTTTGATTCTATGAAAAATGATTCTCAGAACTTCCGCCCCAGACAGCCCCTTCTTTAAAGTTCTTCACAAGGACATTACTGATAATGAGATTGCATTGAGTTTTATTCTGGTCAAACTCCAACCCTGGCTGGTGTCTACTGGAAGTGAAAACTTCTCAGAACTTCCCTCTCCCCTTCCCACACCCCTTCACTTCTGCTGTCAATCAGCAGCAAGGCCTTTCAGGCTTTCTGATTTCCTGCTTCTGTGGGCCCCTCCTCACAGCCAGTGAGAGTTAGTGACAGCCCGAGCTCACTCCTCCCCCATTGCTTTGGGACCCTTCCCCCCTTTCCTTTGCTGTCAATCACAATCCTTGTTCTTTGTAAGCCATAGTGTTGGGCTCCTCTGTTGTTTACCATTGGGGAAGATTTTTGTGCCAAGACTTGAGCACACCTTTCAGCCAATGGGAGAAGGGATGAGGGGGGGAAGAGGAGGGGTTTGACTGAGTTAGGTTATAAATTCTTGTTCTGCCTTTTGTAATGTGCCTCTTCCTTATGATCAGTCATGGGGAAGACCTCCCTCTTCTCCGGGGAAGAGAATAAATTCCTTATCCTAAGAGATCTCAGTGTTCTTGATTAAATTTTGGATGAGGTTTTTCATCACAAACACCAGGAATTCTTTTAATCTGTTTAGGTTTGGGTGGAGACAGATTCTTCTATCCATATAACTGAAGACTGGGAGTGGTCTGGTATGGTGGGAGTGGGTGGGTGGGGAACCTAATGGAACAGGTATTTGTCAGAAGGTAGAATGATGGTGCGGTGATGTATTGAAAAGGTATATATCTGGGTACCCCAAATCCCAAATCAAACCAGTTCCGGACTAGCCCCCTTAGTGGGGTTCAGTGCTGGACTGTAACTCCCATGCAATGCATGTCACCAGCTTGTGAGAGAAATAAAAATGTGGACCTGACCTAATTGAGTTTGTACTCTATTTTGGGGGTTGACATTTTAATGGTGCCGTGATTCATATTTGGACTGGGATTTGGGGAGTCTTCCTCCTGATAATGCTGGGACTGGGTACCCAAAGGACTTCTCTTTCTTCCCAGGCCTGAAGCTTGGTTGAGTCTTATCCCCCAAATCCCTGCCCCTCATATAAGGCTTCAGTACATTTTTCTCTCCAAGCAGCTCTGGGGGCAAAGACCTCAAGACAGGTCACCTGGGCAGAGGCCTCAAGACAGGTCTCTGAAAGGATATCCTCTGTAATTTGACTATGGGTCAGACAGAGTATACTGGCATGTGATAAATTGTATTGTAATCTGCACTGGTTGCTTTTAGAAGGATGTGAAAGTAGAAGATAGCTCTGAATTTTGACAAGTCTAATTCAGCTTCTGAAAATTAGATTTACGTGCACTGTCTTGTCATTCTCTGTATGTTTGTAAAATGTTTCATGTTTGTGCTGAAAGATTTAAAACAGAAAAACTTCTAAGGAACTTCTAAGGGAATTAGAACATTGGGTAAGAACTCCCACCTTAAATTTTAGTGGGAGATTAAGACTCTTTTTTGGGGGGAGGGTCCCAACACTGGCCAAGTTGGGATACTAGAATAAAGTCAGATAATAAGTAATGGAATTAAAACACAGGGTGAGGCTCTCCCAGAAACTAGTTGGGAGATGGAATCAATTAGCAACAGCTAAATCTAAGAATCTAAACCAGACAGTCCAAGACAACAAGGGCTGAGAGACAGAAAGCTGAGAGTTTGAACTTAGGTTTAATTAGATCCTAAAAGCTAAAGTTTGTACTTTATGCTTATTTTAAATCTAGAGAACAGTCTTTGCACCCCTCTGGCCAACATATCTGATATCAGGGCAATGTGTTTAAAACTGCAAAAATGAGGGGTTTGGGGTCTTTTAAGTGATCACTTGAGGATTTCAGTGATTTCTTTAAAATACACATTAAGTGTTTGTGAAGGCTGTGAAATACAACTCTCTTGATCTGCAAATTATTAAGCATTAACTCCCTCCAGATTTTAGCAAGTGGAGATCAGCAGGACAAATTGGGGTGAGTATGATTTTAAATTTGGAATATAAAGAAGAGATAGTCTGAGTAATGGGTTTGAAAGATTAGGAAAGAGAAAGAAAAGCTTGAGTGGAAATATGAGAGAAAAAAAAACCGTTTGGGGACAGGTGGGGGTGGGCTGGGCAACAGTAAGCCCATATACTCTAAGCAGACCCACCCCACACCTCCCCCACCCCAACAATGATAGGGTACAGGCTCTGGGAAACCCCTTGAACTCTGACTGAATCTTCCCACTTGATGAAGCATTTGCCCAAGGCCATAAGCCTTTCATTATAGCTAAGTCCAAATCTCTGTTACTCTTAACCTAGCCTAGCCCTCCATGGTCCAGCTATTTCCCACCCTTCATCCTATCAAAATATCTACACCCAAATCTGTTATCCTTAAACCAGCCTAGCCCTCCATTGTCTGTCATCTCCAGGTAGCCTATTTCCCACCCTCAATCTGGCCTCAATTCCTCAAGACCCTCCCCAAACCTCTCCTCTAGACCACCCTGAAATCCTCCCACAATCCATGACAGGACTGAGAATTCAATTTAGTGCAGATTCACTGTGTGTATTATAGATTATTCTGGCCTGCTTGTCAACACAAGCTTCACATATACTTAGGCTCCTTAAGAGTCTACCCATTATGGCGAATCTTTCATAAACTTTGTATTACTTTGGCTGAGATAAGACTTGAGTTGAATTCATTCAGCAGGACCCGGCATGTTGATATTTTGGGGTCTCAAGCACCCCTAAGTCCTATACCTCAACAGCCCCCCCCCATCCCATCCTGGGCTGGGTGCCCTTGTGCCAGGTTCAGATGTGTTAAGCATATTGAGAGGGTGTAAGGAAGACTGGTTTTGTTTTAAGTAGAAAGACTGAAAAAAAATATTGTAGCTTGATTTGAAAACCAATAGACAAAGTTATAGAGGGTTAAAAGGAATTATGTCCACCTGCCTTTCAGGACAAATCTGTATGAAGTCCAACACTACATAAACATTGGCTATGGTAAAGATACTGGTTATTGTGATTTGAGATTATTACATAATTTTTTTGTACAGTTCAATTAATCATTCAGTTAACTCTGGAAACTCTGCCTGAAGGAAGTGACTATATTCTGTCAGTATTAATTAAAATTCCTTAGGTCTTTTTTTTTTTTTCAGGTAAGAAGCAAGTAAAACTTCATATGTATATGCAACTTGAAATTCCAGGGAGGATGGCAATTAGAAGCTGAATACTTAGGGCAGCTCCTTTGATCCAGCTCTTTAAGGAAGTTGAGGAAAAGGGTATAAAGAGCTGGGAACTGTCACCACATGTCTTTTAGAAAAAGAATATATAAATATGTGTGTATGTGTATATACACATACATACACATACATATATATACACATAAATATATATATATATACACATATGTATATATATCCAGATTTCATTTGATTTAAGACAAAATCTGTCCTGAAGGAAATCAGAATATAGTCTGAGTGTATTCTCCTAGCAGGATAATTATGGTAAATGAGAACCTAATATAATAGACATTTGCTATTTGGCATTAAGGAATTTATTAGCTGTGTGACCCCAAGCAAATCATCGTATGTCTATTTAGCTCAATTTACTATTGTGTAAGAGGATAATAACAGCACTTACCTCCCAGGGTTGTTGTGTGGATCACATGACTGTGAAATGCTGACAACTCTGGGAAGTAGCTGTTGTTCTTATCCCCATTTTATAGTTGAGGAAACTGAGACAGACTGGTTAAATGACATGTCCAGGGTCCCACAGCTGGTGAGTGTCTGATGCAAGATTTGAACTCAGGCCTTCTTGATGCCAGGCCTAGCACTCTCTGAATGGTGTTACTTAACTGTCTTGTGGGAAGCAATAGGTTGTTTTTTTCTTTTTACTGCTTTGTTACTTCCTGATCAAGCAGAATTGCCCTTTTGGCCTGGCTTCTTTGATTACATGAGCAGCAAGTACACCTCTTCTGGTTTCTAGCCTCCACTGAATTCATTATCTTTCCAATCCTTTCCTCTGTTTCTGGAAGTTTGGTTTTCTTTTAACACTGAGATTCTTAAGTCCTTCTGTCTATCATAGACAATTCTCCTTTATCCACTAAAAGTGAGACCTTAACGAGTTATTGTAACATTTTACCCTTTATAAAATAAGTATTTTTAACGTTTAATTTTAAAAATAAAGAATCTATTGAATATAGATATATGAAAATGTTTCACAGAATACCCTCAAAATAAAATTAAAATTCATGGAATATTGAGGTCCTAGATGGTGTAAAAATGTCATTTAAAAAAACAAAGAGTTAAAAATGGAGATGGCAAAAGGCTCCCCAACTCAGAGATAGGAACACAGAGGTTAGAGAGGTTGTGGGGGGAAAAACATACTCATAATACAGGAGCTTGAGAAGCCAGAAAAAATTAGGGAAACAATATCAGAAACTTGGTCACTGAACAATATATTTCTTATATTTTGCTCTGACTCTCTCTGGTCTTAGTTAATTCTGGTGATTTTCCCTGATAATCAATCCATCATCATTTTTGTGGTCATATACTATAAACACTTAGAGAAGTACCATGTGTGGCCATCCGACCATCACTTATTGCAGGTAATAACTATTTTGGGACAAGTGAAGCAGAAGGGAAAATTCCGTTACCAGGATACTCAATCTCATAGAATGGCATTACATTAGGAACATAAAGTACCTTAAAAAATGTATAATCATATCCACCTATCTATCTGCATATGTATGTATGCATGCATGCATGTGTGCATGTATATACACACTAATTTAGTTTAGCTATAAAAAGATAGTTTTAGAGTTACTCTTAAGAAATGTTATGCATTAGTGGAATGCTATTGTGCTGTAAGAAATGACAAACAGTTTAGTTTTAGAAAAATATGGAAATATGTGTATGAAATAATGCAGAGTGAAACAAGCAGAATCAAGGAAATGTATACAGTAACAACAAAACTGTTTGAAGAGTAACTTTCTAAACTATTTTGTTTTATGATCATTCAAATCAACTATGAAAGACTTATAAAGGAAAATGCTATTCACTTCCAGAAAGAACTGATATGTAGAAGAATGTATTGTATTTTTTCACATTCATATCCATATCAAATGTTGGTTTCTTTAAGTGCAGGGTTTGGAGGGAGTGAGAGAAAAACCTGAAACTCAAAATGTAACAAAAAATGTTATGAAAGAAGAAGCCTTACACATGTGCATGAATGTACAGGGTTTCTCACAAGTGACTATCTAAAGTTAAACCTCATTTTCATGACTGCAGAAGTTATGGTGCTAATAACCATGAATACCAACATATTCAAGGAAAGATATGTCTTAAATGAGTTAAGTGAGAAAAGTTAATCTTTTCAGGAAAAGAAGCAGAGTGAGTCAGAGGTGCTTGGGTTCAAATTCCAACTTTGTTACCTATATGCTATTGAATAATTCACTGACCCTGGGTTTCTCTTTCTTCCTTAGAAAAAGAAGGAGTTGCTTTAGAAGATTTCTAAAATCTTTCTTAGTTCTAAATACTATGATCCTGCCTTTCCTAGGGTAGAGCCAACATGGCAGAGCAGTGAAAATTTTACATTTGAACTCCCTCAACATTCTCCTCCAAACAACTTTAAAATAATGCCTAAAATAAAATTCTGGAGTGGCATAAGCAACAAAAGATTGGAGTAAGACAGTTTTCCAGCACAAGACAACTTAGGAGGTCAGAAGAAGAGATCTGTGACACAGGGCTGGAGGCTGACCCTGAGTGCACACAGAAGAACCAGTCACTATGAGCCTTACAGATGGAAGGGACAGCAGCAGCAGCAACTTTAGGCGCTTTCAGCCTAGAAACAGTAAAGGAACTGCATAACGGCTCAGAAAGAGATGACAGGGTACCCCTGTGCTAGCACTAGGTATAGGACTGGGCACTGTTTATCAACTCCATTGCCCACACCCAATTTTGAATCACATTTCAGGCTAGAGAGGAGCTCTTGCAATTGCAAGGGAACAAGGGGCCCTTCTGGGTAAAGAAATGAGAACTCTACTAGAAAATGGAAAAAACCAAGAGACCAGGAGAGCAGTAACCAAACCTATCCACAGATTATACTTCCTTGGAAGCAGTGAAAACTTGTAATACCCCAGAAATAGTGGTGAAAACAGTAAGGCAAAAAAGTCTGAAGCTTGGGATGGTTCCTCTGCATCCCTAGGTGGGCAAAGTCCAATTCTAATATAAAGTTCAAAGTCAAGATATGGGCTTGGAAAATGAGGAAACAACAACAACAACAGCAAAAGCATCTGACCATAAAAATTTACTATAGTCACAGGGAAGACCAAGACACAAACTTAGATAAAGGGAATGGCATGAAAATAGCAAAAGCAAAGCCTCAAAGAAAAAAACACTAACTGGACACAAGCCCAACAAGAATTCTTGGACAATCTAAAGAAAGATCAAATCACATAACAGTGATACGGGAAAAACTGGAAAAAGAAATAATGATAATGCAAGAAAATTAGGAAAAAAGACTTAACAGAGAGGCACAAAAAATACTGAAGAAAAATAACACTTTAAAAAACATAATTAGTCAAATGGAAAAACAGGAACAAAACCTGAAGATCTCCTTTAAAAGCAGAATAAATCATATGGTAAAAGAGGTACAAAATTTCACTGATGAAAACTCCTTAAAAAAAGCAGAATAAGTCAAATAGCTGGGGGGAGAGGAGTGGGGAGGTACAAAAGATCACCAAAGGAAATAATTCCTTAAAAATTAAAATTGGCCAAGGGAAGCCAATGACTCCATGAGTCATCAAGAAACAATCAAAGTTGGTAGGGGTGGCTAGGTGGCGCAGTGAAGAGAGCATCGGCCCTGGAGTAAGGAGGACCTGAGTTCAAATCCGGCCTCAGAAACTTGACATACTTACTATGTGACTTTGGGCAAGTCACTTAACTTCAATTACCCTTCAAAAAGCAAAAAAGAAAAAAAAAGAAAAGAAACAATCAAAGTCAAAAGAATTAACAAATATAAGAAAATGTGAAATAGCTTATCAGAAAAACAACTGACTTAGAAAACAGATGGAGGAGAGATAATTTAAAAATTATTGGACTACCAAAAAGTCATGATTTAAAAAAGACTCTAGAAATAATATTTGAAGGAATTATAAAGGAAAACTTTTTAAAATTATAAAAGAAAAAAACATTCCTTTATGGAAAGATGATATGTGTAACTCCTAGGAACTTTATTATTATTAGGGCAGTTAGATGGAATCTACACAGACAGAGGGTATGAGCAGGAGTTGGTCATGCTAGGTTAATATAAAAAAAGGTAGGGGTGAGAAAGAGGGATGCAGTGGAAGAAGGAGGAAAGGAAACAGTCAAAGCTGTACTTAAGGGAAAATTTATATCTCTAAATGCTTATATCAATAAAAAAGAGAATGAGAAAGCCAATACAATTGACATGCAACTAAAACAATTAGAAAAAGAACAAATTTTAAAATACACAATTAAACACCAAAATAAAAATTGTGAAAAGCAAAGGAAAGATTATTAAAATTTAAAAATTAAAAAAAACTAGTGAACTAATAAATAAAACTAGGAACTGCTTTTATTTAAAAAAACAATAAAATAGATAAATCATTAGTTAATGTGATTTAGAAAAAAAGAAAGAAAAAAACAGATTACTAATGTCAAGAATTAAAAGGGTGAAATCATCACCAATGAAGAGGAAATAAAATAAATTATTAGGAACTTTTTTTTGCCCAATTATATGCCAATAAAACTAACAAGCTAAGTGAAGTGGATTAATATTTTTTTAATTTCATTATTTTTGGAATTTCTTTATTTTTTGTTTTTAACATTCATTTCTATAAGATTTTGAGTTACAAATTTTCTCCCCATCTCTTCCCTACCCCCTACCCCAAGATGGCAAGCATACTGAATATCCCTTCCCCCAATCTGCCCTCTCGTATAATCCACCTATCCCCTCTTCCCCCTTACTTTCTTGTAGGACAAGATGGATTTCTATACCCCATTGTCTGTAAATCTCATTTCCTGGTTGCATGTAAAAAAACAATTTTTTTTTAACATTTGTTTTTAAAACTGAGTTCCAGGTTCTCTCCGTTCTCCCTCACTCCCCCACCCCAACTGGGAAGACAAGCAATTCAATGCAGATTATACATGTGCAGTTATGCAAAACATTTCCATAATAGTTATAATGTAAAAGACTATATTTCCCTCCATCCTATCCTGTCCTCCATTTATTCTATTTTCTCCTTTGACCCTGTCCCTTTTCAAAAGTGTTTGCTTCTAACTATCCTATCCCCCAATCTACCCTCCCTTCTATGATTCTCCCTCTTATCCCCTTCCCCCCTATTTTCCTATAGGATAAGATACCCAATTGAGTTTGTATATTACCTGCTTAAGCCAAGTCCAATGAGAATAAGGTTGACTCATTCCCTTTCATCTTCTTGTTCTTCCCCTCCATTGCTATAATATTCCTAAGAGTTTTCTTTCTGGGATCTTTTTCAAGAGGCGATCAGTGAATTCTTTCAGTTTCTATTTTGCCCTCTGTTTCAAGAATATCAGAGTAGTTTGCCTTGATAATTTCTTGAAAGATGATGTCTAGGCTCTTTTTTTGATCACAGCTTTCAGGTAATCCAATAGTTTTTAAATTATCTCTCCTGGCTCTATTTTCCAGGTCAGTGGTTTTTCCACTGAGATATTTCACATCGCCTTCTATTTTTTCATTTTTGGGGATCTGTTTTATAGTATCTCGATTTCTCATAAAGTCATTAGCTTCCATTTGCTTCAATCTAATTTTAAAGGAATTATTCTCTTCAGTGAGCTTTTGAACTTCCTTTTCCATCCGCTCAATTTTGCTTTTTAAGTAATTCTTCTCCTCATTGGCTTTTTGGATCTCTTTTTGCCTTTGAGTTAGACTATTTTTTTAAGGTGTTATTTTCTTCAGTATTTTTTTGAGTCTCCTTTAGCAGGCAGTTGATTCATTTTTTATGATTTTCTTGCAACACTTTCATTTCTCTTCCTAATTTTTCTTCTACTTCTCTTACTTGATTTTCAGAATCCTTCTTGAGCTCCTCCATGGCCTATGACCAATACATATTTTTCTTGGAGCCTTTTGATGCAGGAGTTTTAACTTTGTTATCTTCTTCTAGTTCTATGTTTTGATATTTTGATTTTGCTTCCTCTGTTTGCTCATCTTGCCAGTCTGTTACTTGATTTTTAAGCTTTTTTGCCATGGTAGAACTCTGCTTCCAGAGTGGAGAGTGCTGTGTCCCAAATTTCTGGGTTTTTTCACAGCTGTTGTCAGAGTTTCTTCTAGGCACCTGCTTCAGAACTGTGAGGAAGACTGCCTCTCCACAGCCACAACAAGCTCCTCACCCCAAGCTAGCACTCCTCACCCCAAGACAGCCATCCAAGACTGTGACCCATATCCAAGCAGGGCAAAGCAAGAGAATCCTGCCTCAGCACCAGCAGAGAGATTCCTGCAAATGCCCTCTGGTCGTCCACTTAGTCCCCCCCCATGATCTGTGGGCCTAGAGCAGCTGCCATGGGAGCAGGTATAAATGTTGCCACCTCCACCACCCTGAGGGCAGGAGCTGGACTGGGTTCTTCTTGTACCTGGTTCGAACAGAGTTTCCCCACTGACCTTTTACTTTCTCCTTGGTGTTTGTGGGTTGAGAAGTCTGGAAACTGCCACAGTTGCCAGTGATTCACTCCCCTGAAGTTTGCTCCAGCCTGTCTGTGCTTGGGGTTTATGCCATCATGGCCCATGCAGGACTGCACTCTCCCCTGAGCCCCCTGCAATAGACCCTTCCTGTTGCCCTGCCAGGCTGCCTTCAGCAGGAGATTTGTTTCTCTCTGTCACTTTGTGGGTTCTATAGCACTAAAATTTGTTTAGAGTCATTTTTTACTGGTATTGGAGATGGTTGGAGTGGGAGGTCAAGCAAGTTCCTGCTTTTAATCCACCATCCTGGCTCCACTGGATTAATATTTTAAAATATATAAATTGCTCAAATTAACAGAAGAAGAAATAGAATACTAAAATAATCCTTATGTTAGAAAAAGAAATTGAAATATCTATCAATGAGCTCCCTAAGGGAAAAATCATGAGGACCAGATGGATTCACAAGTGAATTGTACCAAACATTTAAAGAACAATTAATTCTAATACTACATAGGCTATCTGAGTCTTACCAAATTCCTTCTATGACACAAATATGATGGTAAGTCATAAACCATAAAGACCTAAAATAGAGAAAGAAAACTATAGAACAATTTTCTTCACCAGGTGGGATTTATACCAAAAATACAGGGCTGGTTGAACATTAAGAAAACTAATAAGAAGTCATATCAATAACAAAAATAATTAAAAATATGATTATGTTGATTGTTCTTGACAAAATACAATACCAATTGCTATTAAAAATACTAGAAAGTACAGGAATAAATGAACCATTCCTTAAAATGATAAGTAGTATCTATCTAAAACCAAGAGAAAGCATTATCTATAATTGGGATAAACTAGAAACCTTCATATTAAGATCAGGGGTGAAGCAAGGATGTTCACTATCACCACTATTTTTCAATATTTTTTATTAGAAATTTACCTATAATAATAAAACAAGAAAAAGAAATTGAAGGAACAAGAATAGGCAACATGTTTACAAAACTATCATTCTTTTCAGACCATATGATTGTATATTTAGAGAATCCCAGAAAATCAACTAAAAAGTAGTTGAAAAAAATTAACTTTTAGCAAAGTTGCAGGATATAAAATAAACCCACATAATTTATCATTCTTTCTATTAGCAACAAAATCCAGTAGGAAAAGAAAGTAAAATTCCATTTGAAATGAAGGTAGACATTATAAAATACTTGGTGGATCTGCCTGCCAAAACAAACCTAAGAACTATATGAACACAATTACAAAATACTTTTCACACAAAGAAAGACAGGTTTAAACAACTGGAGAAATATTAATTGCTTATGGCAAGGCCAAACCAAAATCACAAAAAAGAGAATTCTACTTAAATTAATTTACTTATTCAGTGCCATACTAATTAAATTACCAAAGAATAATTTCATAGTGCTAGAAAAAGTAATAAAATTCATCTGAAAAAATAAAAGATCAAGATAGAATATATAGGGAATCAGTGGGGAAAAAAAATGTGAAGGAGATTATCTAGCTGTACCAGATTTCAAACTACATTACAAAGTGGTAATCATCGAAACAATCTGTTACTAAAAAACAGAGTGCTAGATAGGTGAAGTGCATAATATACTGAAGTAAATGACCCCAGTAAGCTAGTGTTTGATAAGCCCAAAGATCCAAGCTTTTAGAATAAGAACTCACTATATGACAAAAATTTCTGGGAAAACTGGAAAGCAGTCTGGTAGAAATGAGGGATAGAGCAATATCTCATACTGTATATCAATATAAGGTCAAAATAGGTACATGATTTAGTCATAAAGTGTGATATCATAAACAAATTAGGGGTGCACAAGAAAATTACCTCTTTAGATCTATAGATAAGGGAAGAATTCATGACTAAATAAGAGGTAGAGAGGATCACGAGAAGTAAAATGGATAATTTTGATTAGATGAAATTAAGAAGTTTTTACACAGACAAAAACAATTCAGCCAAAATTAGAAGGAAAATAGGAAACTGGGAGAAAAATTGTAAATCAAATTTTTCTGATAAAGGCCTTATTTCTCAAATGTATAAGGAACTGAATCAAATTTATAAAAATTAGAGCTATTCACCAATTGATAAATAGTCAAAGAATATGAATGGGCAGTTTTTAGAAGAAAAAATAAAAGGTTATCAGTAGTTACATGAAAAATGCCCTAAATCACTATGGATTAGCAAAATGCAAATTAAAACAACTATGTGTACCACTTTACACCTAACAGAATGAATAACATAACAGAAAAGGGAAATGGCAAATGCTGGAGGGGATGTGGAAAAATAGAGACATTAATGTATTGTCAGTGAGTTGTAAACTGGTCCCACCATTCTAGAGAAAAATTTGGAACTGTGCCCAAAGGGTTAGAAAACTGGGCTTACCTTTTGACTCAGTACTACCATGACTAAAGAGATTAAAGAAAAGGGGAAAGGACCTTTGTATACCAAAGTATTTCATGACAGTTCTTTTTAGTTGGCAAAGAATTTGAAATGGAGGGGATGTGCCCATCAAATGGGGAATGGTTGAATAAGTTGTGGTATAAAGTTGTGATAGAATACTATTGTGCTATAAGAAATGAAGAGAGGGATGGTTTCAGGAAAACCTGGGAAGACTTATATAAACTGATGAAAATTTAAGTGAGCAGAACCAGAAGATTGTATATAGTAACGGCAATATTGTAACAGTGGTCAACTGTGAAATACTTGATTAAAGAGAATTCCAAAGGACCCATGATGAAAAATGTTATCTATCTCCAAAGAGAGAACTGATGAACTCCAAGTGCAGATTGACGCATACTTTTTTCACTTCATTTTTTTGGTCTTTTTTTTCCCCATCATGGCTAATATAGAAATATATATTTTGCATGACTTCATATGTCTAATGGGTATCACATTGCTTGTCTTCTTAATGGTTTGGAGGGAGGGAGAGGATTTGAAACTTGAGATTGAAAAAACTGAATTTTAAAAGCAAGTAATAAATAAACCTTATGATCCTCTGAGTTTCAGGGAACCAATGGAAAACTTGTTTGTTTGTTTGTTTTGTGGGCAGATTAGTAAGCAAAGAAGTTGGGATGAAAAAAATGAAAGGTAAATTTTGGAAAGCATCCTACAAACATGAGCCACCATTGCAGGCTAGAATTGTGCTGACATCGACAGAATCAGTATCTTTTTCTGATTTAAACCTATAACTTCATATAGTTGGTATGCTTTGTGACCAGTCACTCACCAAATTTGGTTTCCATATTTGGTAGATCTTGGGAAGGAAACGATTGAAAAAATTTCTCATGTTCCAGGAGTATATCTCAATGAAAAAAAGCATGAAGAGAAAAACAAAACCTGAAACAGTCATGGCAGTCAAAAATGTCCCGATCCCTTTACTGCTCATTTTGTAGACATTACCACCTGTGAATGGCAAAAAGAGACGATGCCCTGCCTTTTTATTTACTGTTTTTAAAAAGGTTTCCAATCATCAATACACTGTGCCTTCCCCCTCCCCACCTTAGGTTTTCTTGTGTTGTTTTAAGCTGTGAGCAGATTAATGACTAAGTTGAATATGCATGAAGAACATTAAAATAAAAGACAATAAAATTAATGAAAATATCTAATAATATATGCAATCATTCTTAAATGATTATCAGATATATTCCTTCCTATGGTTTGAATGTGAATCTCTGTTTCTGCCTTTAAGGTTTTTAGTAGATTAATGTAGTTAATCTGTTCTCCCCAGATGTATACAGCTCAATGAAAACATGGCGTCAGTTGCTCACCTTTTGGTAGAAAATCAGACACTGAGGGTCCCCATTACTACTCAGCAACATTTCTAAAAGAGTTGATGTACTTTACCATCTTAAGAACAACATATTCCTTTTTCCCTATAACCTCTGTGACCACTTTGAATTTACCTTGTATTTTCTGAAACTTTAGAAAATTTTCTCTGGTTGAGGAAATGCCTTCTACACTAACAATGGGCCCTGATGTTGGATGCTCCAGACCTTCTCTATTGGATCCTCTCCTCCCTGCTCTGTCCTGGTCTTCTTCCTACCTGTTTAAAGAATCCTTCTGTATCCTTTGTTGGTTTTTTTTTTTCTTGTCTGTATAAAGTCATATATTCCAGGGCCCCATCTTGAGCTTTCTTCTCTTACACCTCTAAAATCTTTTTCTTAGTGATCTTATAGATCCAGTTCACATGAATTCAACCAATATAGCTATGTAGATGACTGTTAGATCTACACATTGAGACTACATTTTTCTCTTGAACTATACAATCCCACATCTTCAACTGCCTGTTGGACTTTTCCACATGGACATCACACAGGAATCTTATACTGAATTATTTCTAAAATGGAACTCATTATCTTTTCCCCCAACCCATCCCTCCTAACTTCCATATTTCTGAGTCCATCTTAGACTCTCAGACTTCTCTTAGACTAAGTCTTGATTTCTCAGTAGTTCTTTGAGAAACACGTATGCTTTAATTCATGTGACTTATTTTCCTAATGTAGGAGGAGCAACCACAATGCCATAGGGAAGGCAATATGACATTTTTGATTGCCCAAATGTTGCTTCTCTCTTTTTTTTGCAGTATGTATTTTTTTTTTAGTTTACATCATTCATTTCCACAAGATTTTGAGTTACAAATTTTCTCCCCATTTTTCCCCTACCCACCACCCCAAAACAGAGATCCCACTGAATATCCCCTCCCCCAATCTGCTCTCTCCTATATCTTCTCCCATTCCCCCTCCGATTTTCCTGTAGGGCATGGTGGATCTCTATGCCCCAGTGCCTGTGTATCTTATTTCCTATTTACAAGTAAAATTAATAATAACAAAATATATATTTTAAACATTTGAATTCCAGATTCTTTCATGTCCTCCCTCATCACCCACCCTTACTGGGAAGATAAGGAGTTTATTATAGGTTGTACATGTATAGCTATGAAAAACATTTCCATAGTGGATATATTGTGAAAGACTGACCATATTTCCCTCCATCCTATCCCACTCGCCACTTGTTCTATTCTCTACTTTGATCCTGTCCCTTTTCAAAAGTGGGTGCTTCCAACTTCCCTCCTCCCCATCTTGCCCTCCCTTCCATCATTCCCCCTATCATTCCCTTTCCCCCTACTCATAGGATTAGAAACCCTATTTAGTGTGTATATCATTCCCTCCCTAAGCCAAATTCATTGAGAATCATGTTGACTCATTCCCTTTTGCCTTCCTGTTCTTCCCCTCCATTGTAACAGTTTTCCCTTGCTTCTTCTATATGAGATAGTTTACCCCATTCTGTCTTTCCCCATCTCGTGTCATTATATTCCTCTCTCACCTCTTAATTTCACCTTTTAAGTATCATCCCTTCCTATTCAACTGGTCCTGTGCCCTCTATGTATACCTGTAAACATATATACACATATTCACATATGTATCCATATGCCATATGCCCTCCTATACACACACACACACACACATACACATACACATTTCTATTCCCTTCAACTATTCTCATACTGAGAAAAGTTTCATAAGTTACAATGATCATTTTTCCATGTAGGAATGTAAGTAGTTCAACTTTGATAAGTTCCTTATTATTTCTTTTCCCTGTTTACCTTCTCATGCTTCCCTTGCTTCTTGTATCTGAATGTCAAATTTTCTATTCAACTCTGGTTTTTTTTCATCAAGGATGCTTGAAAATCCTCTATTCCACTGAATGACCACATTTTCCTCTGAAACATGATACTCATTTTTGCTGGGTAGGTGATTCTTCGTTTTAATCCAAGCTCCTTTGACCTCTGGAATATCATATTCCAAGCCCTTCTATCCCTCAATGTAGAAACTGCCAGATCCTGTGTTATCCTGATTGTGTTTCCACAATATTCAAATTGTTTCTTCCTGGCTGCTTGTGATATTTTCTCCTTGATGTGGGAATTCTGGAACCTGGCTGTGATATTCCTAGGAGTTTTCTTTTGGGGATCTTTTTCAAGAGGTGGATTCTTTCAACCTCTATTTTGCCCTCTGGTTCTAAAACATCAAGGCAATTTTCCTTGATGATATCTTAGAGGATGATTTCTAGGTTCTTTTTTTGATCATGGATTTCAGGTAGTCCCATAATTTTAAAATTATCTTTCTTGGATCTATTTTCCAGGTCAGTACTTTTTCCAATGAGATATTTCACATTGCCTTCTATTTTTTCACTTGTTTGGATCTGTTTAATAGTATCTTGATTTCTCATAAAGTCACTAGATTCCATTTGCTCCAATCTAATTCTGAAGGAATGATTCTCCTCAGGGAGCTTTTGAGATTCTTTTTCCATCTGGTAAATTCAGCTTTTTAAGGCATTCTTTTTCTCATTGGCTTTTTGAGCCTCTTTTGCCATTTGAGTTAGTCTATTTTTTAAGGTGTTATTTTCTTTAGTCAGGTTGTTGACTCTCATTTTATAATTTTCTTGCATCATTCTCATTTCTCTTCCCAATTTTTCCCCCACTTCTCTTATTTGGTTTTCAAAATCCTTTTTAAGCTCCTCTATGGCCTGTAAGCAGGTTATTCTTTTCCTGGAAGCTTCTGGTGTGGGAGTTCTTACTTCACTGTCTTCCTCCTGTTCCATGCCTCCATCCTCTTTTTCCCCCAAAAAGGAATCTAGAGTCGGACTGCTGTGCTTGCCTTGCTTCCCTCATTTGCTCATGTTGCCACTCAGTTACTTGTGTTTTGAGATTTTTGTCACATTAGAACTCTGCTACCAGAGGGGGGAGTTTTGTCCCAATCACTGGGGTTTTCTCATTTGCTGGAGCTATTATTTGGGTGCCCTCTCTGAAGCCTCCACACGCTCTGACAAACTGGTTACACACCCCAGGACGTCCATCCTAGACCACAATCCAGATCCAACCAGTTTAAAGCAAGAGCAATTACCCTTCAGACTGGTTGCTTGGTTGCCCTACAATCTGCAGACCAGGAGCTCTGAAGCAGCCATGTGGCAGCAGCTGCATGGCTGCAGTGCCTCAGCAGCTTCTGCCTCCAGGGGGTAAAAGCCTGATCTCACTCATGAACTCCTGTTTCACAAAGTCCACACTGCACTGACCTCTCATTTTGTCTTTGGCATCTCTGGGTTGATAATTCTGGAAAGCTCCACAGCTGCTGGTGATCTGAAGTCCCTGAAGCTAGCAGCTGGTTGTGGCTGCCCTCAGGCTAAAACCTAGGGCTCTACGGGGCTGGGCTTGGCTCCCAATATGCTGCACTGGCCGCTTCCTGCCAGTTGGCCTGCCAGGCTGTCCTCAGCGGGAGGTTAGCTTCTCTATGTCATTTTGTGGGTTTTGTAGCTCCAAAATTTGTTCAAGTTACCTTTTACATGACTTGAGGAGGTAGAATCAGGAGCCCTGCCAAAGTCCTGTTTCTATTTGTCCATCTTGATTCTGCACCCCAAATGTTGCTTCTTGATTAGGCAGGGTTGTACTTTTGACCTAATCCTTTTGGTTACCTGAGCTGCAATCTTTTCTGGGAATCGGCATTCTTCTGGTTCACTCAGATTTACGGCCTAGGGGTCATATGAGACTTTTTGCTTTAACTCACCTCTCCCCCTTCCCATACAGAATCTGTTTTTGCCAATTCTTTTCTCTACTCATATTACAGCTACCCTAGTTCACTATCTCTTTTTCACTTGCCTAGACTATTGTAAGAGTTTCCTAATTAGTTTGACCATATCCAATTTCTCACTTCTCCAAACCATTCTCCATGTAACTGCCAAACTGATATTTTTAAGGCATGCGTACGATCAAGTAATTTTGTCTTAAGGAGCTCCAGTGGCTTCCTATTTCCTCTAGAATAGAATAATATCTGAACACCTTTTTTGTCAGTTAAAACCCTTCACAATGTGTTTCAAGCTATTTTTCCAGATTGATCACATATCAATCCCCTTCACACACTCTATGCTCCAGTTAAACTGGCCTGTTCGTTGTTCATCACTCAGGAAATTCTATTTCTTGCCTCTGTTTCTGTACATAGGCATTTACTCTATGCATAGAACAGCTTCACTGCTGCCCCTTGAAACTCCTCTGTCCCTTCAAGGTTCAGCTCAAGTGCTCTCTCCTACAAGAGGTCTCTCTTGAATCCTTCACTTCAGGGTCCCTGTCCTGGAATCTCTCTTTACTTTGTATACAGCTTGTCTTTAATTGCTTGTGCATATGTCAGTTTCCCACCAGGGTAGTGTAATCTCCTTGAAGATAGGAATCTCTAGAACAAAGCATGTTCCTATGACATAGAGGGAGCTTAATAAATGTTTATTGATTGGTTCTAGTCATTTTCTGTCTTCT
Source organism: Petaurus breviceps papuanus (assembly GCF_028583685.1). Classification (NCBI taxonomy): domain Eukaryota; kingdom Metazoa; phylum Chordata; class Mammalia; order Diprotodontia; family Petauridae; genus Petaurus; species Petaurus breviceps. Next base: position 25,488,285 of record NW_027185764.1, read on the forward strand.
GCTGCTAAACATGGAAGACAGGAGAAGAAACAATGCAACTAGGACCTGGAGGAACCAAGGATACTTACTGTACTCATGACAATCATCTGATGTTGTAGCAAGCAAATCACAAAACTCCTTGTTCTTGATAAATTCATGAAGTCCACTAATAGCCATTGCCAAGTTGTAACCAGGAAGGACCAGGAATAAACTGGGCACAGCTGCAGCATATTTACCAAAATCTAATACTATAATGAAAAGAAGATCAATTAGCTTCTCCCAAGGACATATACTCCCTGTGACAATCAGACTAAGTAACATAAGAATTCAGTTATTTCACTTTCTATTTTTCCCCTTACAATTGGTAATATTTGGATTTCTGCTGCCTAAGGTACCTATGAGAAGTATTTGGACCCCTTTCTCTAGTTCTCTTTTTCTTTCTTTTTTGGAGGGGGAAAGGCAGAGCAAGTGTTAAGTGACTTGCCCAAGGTCACATGGCTAGTAAGTGTTAAGGGTCTGAGGCTGGATTTCAACTCAGGTCCTCCTGACTCCGGGGCCAGTGCTCTATTAAATATACTACATCACATAGCTACCCCAGCCCCTTCTCTAGTTCTCAATACCATTTGAGTTTTAGGCAAGGAAATAATGTTGCTAGAGGGCACATATTCTAAGACATACTCATGGGGAGGAGGGAAGAAAATTACATATTTTTTTCATTTTAACAAACTATGAAAACCAATACATCTTCAAGAAAACATATCTACTAATAAGTATATAATATTTCTCTAAAGATAAAGCTGAATTCTCTTAATGACAATTATTATATGGCTAAATAAAAAGCAAGTAAGGAATTTGGTTGAACTTAGACTTACTTGCCTTAAAGGACTTTAAGATTTAATTGACATAGGAGTGGCTAGGTGGCGCAGTGAAAAGAGCACTGGCCCTGGTAGTCAGGAGGACCTGAGTTCAAATCTGGCCTCAGACACTTAACACAAAAACTAGCCATATGACCTTGGGCAAGTCACTTAACCCCAACTGCCCTCCAAAAACCCCCAAAAAAGAAAAGATTTAATTGACATGACTGGCTAGGTCTGACAATCTGTCTGTCAGAGTGACAAGATTTTGAAGTCTCATTGCTTCATCTGGCAAAGGAAGCTAGGATCTGTTAGTGAAGACTAATGAATTTCATCTTGTTTCCACTGAGTGCATAAAAAACCTTCTTGCTTGGAAGAAGAAGGTAAACTTGATTTATTCGATATAACACAGATGCCATGCTGAGAGAAGAGATTTTTGTCCTAATAGATTTTATAGATAGAAGGGACACACACTAAGGATGGTATGGTGGCAATTTTCATTTTAGGAGACCCTTAAATTTTCTTAAGTTTTCTCCCTTAAAATTCATCTTTGAAACAGAAGAGAGAATTTCTAAGGTTTAATCAAGCAGTGTTAAGTACACAATGACAATTTTTTTTTTTTAAATCACTGGAGACAAGGTTTTGCAGGAATAAAATAAATACAACTAGGATAAAATAGGAATCTGCTGGGGAAAATTCTGAATCAAATATCTCTTTTAAGGATCTAATACACAAGCTATATAGACAACTAACACAAATACATATATATACATATACAAACACAAATATGCATATCCACATGCCTACATACATATACAGTATATGTGTATACATACACAGATATGTGCATATGTGTACATACACACACTTTTGCATATATGCTAAGTACTTAGTTATTTATGTTATCTCAACCCACTAGAATGTGAGCTCCCTGAGTCTGAGGACTATTTTTACTTTTTTACAATGCTTTGCACATAATAAGCACTTAATAAATGTTTGTTGACTTGTTACCTAATCGTCAAGGTAGGAGAAGATATGTAGAACATGGGAATTAAATCTAGCCATAAGACTTTTGACTGGATGAACTAAGTCCCAAGGAAACAAAATAAGTCAAGGGGGACTCAGTGATGAAAGAATAGGTCATCGGAAGAGTGGCCAAGACCACATTCCAAGATCAAGAGAGGACAGAGAGTAATTTTTTCTTTCATTTTCAATTTTTACTTTAAATCTCAAAATCTGCCAGATACCACCAAGGAATTCCATGTGGAATGAATTTCCTCCTCACTTCTGCTTTTTAGGATTCTTAGGTTCCTTTAAGGACCACAGACACCCTAGGCCTTTCCTGATCCTCGTCTTCTCTTCCCAGTTATTAGTGCTTTTCTTTGCATTTACTTATATGTGCATATGTTATATCCCTGAACAGAATCCAAGCTTCAGGAACTCTCTTTTGTGTTTCTCCCCTGAGTCCTTAGGATGATGCTTTCTGGGCAGCAGACACTTTAGCTGGCTGAGGTGAGAGGCAGGATAGTGTATTGGAAAGGCAGTAGGGAATCTGATTTCAAGTCTTCCCTCAGGTGCACACTGTGTGACCATGAGAAAGTCTCTTAGCTGTTCAGAACCTGTTAAATATCTGCAGTACCTGCTTCACAGGATTGTGAGAAGAATGCTTTTCAGTCCTTAAAGTACCAGGCAGGGTGTCCCCAAAGTTTGGGTGTGGTTTGAAAGCTAGACCACACCCCCAGGGAATATATAGTATAATAGTAACTCACCCACATAGTAACACTAATAATGCCGACAACTAACACTTATATAGAACTTTAAGGTTCACAAGGTACTTTACAAATTTCATCTGATTTAAGCCTCATGACAACCATGAGAGGGTTGTTATTATTACCCCTATTTTATATATGAGAAAACCAAAGCAAATAAAGGTTAAGTGACCTGTGCAGGGTTACACAACAATTAAGTGTCTCAGGCTACATCTGAATGTTTGTCTTCCAGATTCCGTGTCCAGTGTTCTATTCACTGAGCCACCAAGCTGTTTCTTTAACCATTTAAGTATGAGTTACTATTGTCTCTCACTACCATTTGTTGTGAAGGCTACAGGGCCTCATGGTTGGAATGAACTCCTTTCTTATGTCCACTTATCAAAAGGTTTATCTTTCTTCAAGGATGAGCTCAGGGAATGCTTCTTTTTTGAGTCTTTCTATGATTCCCCCAGCTAGAATTATCCTTTCTCTGCTCTAGTTTTCCTAAAAAGCACTTTTGTCTGGATCTTTCCTTTGCCCCCATCAGACTATACTTTGGATTATGCTCATTTAGAGACTTTTGTTTATGTACTAGAAGAATTTTTGCTTCTCAGAGGGCAGGCCTCCTCTGCCTTCTCTTCTCCTCGGAGAACCCAGGTCTCCTGACTCCTATTCCAAAGCATAATACTATTTGACTGATAATGGGGTAGGCACATGGCAATAAATACTGTCTAGGACACAAAATGAATGCTGCTTCCAGATGCAGTGTATTCAAGTGTGTGTGGGTAAAAGTTTAAACAATGTGATCTTGGGAGGAGGGGGAGGAAGGGGAAATGTATATAAAACATACTTTTTAGGGCAAGCATATCATAGGAATCAATGAAAAAAAATGAGAAGGAAGGGAACCTAGCAGCACCAGATATCAAAAACTATGCTATAAAGTTGTAATTGTCAAAACAATTTGGTACTGGGTAAGAAATAGGAAGGTTACTTAGCGGAACAGATTAGGTATATCATATACAGGAAAAAAAAATGGGAATTGTAATAGGATAAGAACTTACTATTCAACAAAAATTGTTGAGAAAACCGGAAAGCAGTCTGATAGAAACTATGTATAGACCAATATTTCCTACCATATACTAAGCTAAACTCAAAATTAGTTAATGATTAAGACATAAGGTAACAGCATAAGAAAATTAGTGGAGTTTGGAAGAAATTATCTGTCAGATCCATGGATAAGGGAAGAGTTCATGAACAAACAGGAGATAGAGAGCTTCATAGGAAGTAAAACGGATAATTTTTAATTTCATAAAATTCTTTTTTACAGTCAAAACCAATTTAGCTAAAATTTAGAAGAGAAGCAAGAGATTGGTAAAAAAAAATATCTGAAGCAAGTTTTTCTGATAAAGGTCTTATTTTTAAGATACATAAGAACTGAATCAAATTTATAAGAATAAGAGCCATTCTCTATTTGATAAATTGTTAAAAGGATATAAATAGGCAGTTGTCAGAAGAAAATCTATTGATACATAAAAAATGCTCTAAATCATGAATAATTAGAGAAATGCAAATTAAAACAACTCCAAACACCTCATATTCACCAGATTGGCTAAAATGATAAAAAAGAAAATGACACATGTTGGAAGGCATGTGGGGAAAATCAGGTACAATAATGTACTATCAGTAGAGCAATGAACTAGGCTAACCACTGTGGAAAACAAATGGGAACTATGCCCTAAAGCTATTGAACTGTGTATACCTTTTTCATCCGAAAAAAAAAAATGCTACTAGATCTATATCCCAAAGAAATTAAAGAGGAAAAGCAATGTGATGTACAAAAACACATTCATAATTGCTCTTTCCATGGTGACAAATAACTGGAAGATGAGGGAGTTCCTATCAATTTGGTGAATGGGTGAACAAATTATGGTATATGAATGTGATGGAATACGATTGTGCTGTAAGAAATGATGAAGGAGATGGTTTCAAAAAAGTCTAGGAAAGTTTTCATTAACTGATGCAAAATAAAGTGGGCAGAACCAGGAGAACAATTAATACATTAAACAGTATTGTAAAGACCATGAAATTTGAAGGACTTATGAAATCTGATCAATATAGCACCAAACATAATTCTAGAGGAATCAGGATGAAACACACTATCCACCTCCAGATAGAGAAGTGATGGACTCAGGGCAAAGATGGAAGCATATAGGTATACATACATAAACATCTATACATTTATTTATTTACATAACTGTAACAGGTTTTGTTTTTGTTTTTGTTTTTCTCTCGGTAGAGGGGATAGAGGAAATGGAAAATCTCGAACTGAAAATAAAATAAAATTGAATCTTTTTTCAAAAGGAGGAGGCTAGACTCCCGTAAATGATTTCAGCTCATAAGCCCAGGCAAAGTTATCATAGAGTTCTTTCACATGCTGGGATATGATTATTGAGCCAGAGTCAGAAACCTTCAAAGCAATAATTATAGAAAACAGTGGAATGCCACAGAACTAAAGAACAAAATGTCTCAATTTTCAAAAAAGGAGAGAGAATGGAGTCTATACTCTACTGTCCAGTGAGCATGACTTTGATCCTGGCAAAACTGCAGAACATATTAAAGACATTATTGAATATTCAGGAAAGGAAGCAGTGAATACAAAGACAACACAGCCCTACCAAGTCACTCCCGATTTAACTCATTTTCTTTCTTCCACAGTGCTACTGGACTGATACTGATATAGCTTTATGTTTCTCTTTCCCATATTCTCAGGGACATTCTAGAGGAAGAAGAGCTATACTCTGGGGCAGGTAAGTAGTGTAATGGACAGAGTGCTGTGCCTGGAGTTAAGAAGAGTCATCTTCCTGAATGTTAATCTGGCCTCAGATACGAGCTGTGTGACCCTAGGAAGTCACTTGACCCTGTTTGCCTCAGTTGCCTCATCAGTAAAAGGAGACAGAGGAGGAAATGGCAAACCACTCCAGTATCTTTGCCAAGAAAACCCCAAATAGGGTCATAAAGAGTTGGACGTGACTGAAATGACGAAAAAAGAACAGGCTACACTACAGGTGCATTCAGAAACAGCTGAATGATCTGACCCAAAGAGCAGTTGCTAGTGGGTCCCTCTGTCAACTTGGAAGAAGACCTTTAATGGAGTGTCCCAGGAATTTGTCTTTGACCCTAGGCAGTTTAAAATGATCAATTACTTACATAAAAGACATAGATGATATGCTTACCAAATGTTCAAATGATAGAAAGTAGAGAGGGTTGGCTAACTAAAAGGATGTGACAGAGGAAGAATCCAAAAGTTTTAAACAATTTACAAAGTTGTGTCAAATTTAATTCAATTTAATTTAAAACAATCAAGTGTAAAGTCCTAACCTTAGGTTAAAAAAAAAATCACTTTCTAAAGTTCAAGATGGGGGAGGAGTAACTGGATGAAATTTTATCTGAAAACAATGTGAGAGTTTTAGTATACAAAACTACAAGCTCAACAAGAGTCACTAGTGTAATATGGCACATTACACGAAGTGAATAGGATGTTTTGCTACATTAAGAGAGGCCAGGGGAAGTAATAATCATACTGTTTCCTGACTTTCTCAGACTACACCTGGACATTGATAATCTGGAGACAGCCTACAGGAAAGAGAACAGGAAAGAGAAAGGCTTTGATAGTCCATTATTCTAAGCTTGAGAGCCAGCAAAAGGAGCCATTTTGTGGGAAGAAGACATATTTCCAAAATAAATGGGATATACCATAGAGAAAAGTTTGAAAAAAGTAGTTAAATTTTTTAGTTTTGTTAAAACAGCAATGAAGTTATGACAAGGGTCAGTAGAAGGCCTAGGGTTAGGCTCCAACCTCTTTTCTTCATGTGGCATGGTGATTATACAGCAAACAAAGGTAAGACAGGATGAGCGTTTCACATCTACACACATCTTTTTGGGTAATACTTTTCATAAAGTGTCAACTCTTTTTTGGTAAAGATATTTTCTCATTCCTCTTTCCTAGTGGCTAGAATTCTGCTTTAGGGAAAAAAGAATGAAGTCAACACATTTGACTGGCTCTATAGGGGTGTACAGAAGTATCTTAAAAACAGCATCTGATACACCCTCTGCAACTGGGCTCAGCAGAAAAGGCCAAATGATCTTCAATAGAGGTGGAGGAAAAGGGTCTGGGGAATAATATTAAGATAAAGAAAGAAAATCACATTAATGGTAATCCCTTAGACTGAGAATGAGGATATCAGAAAAGGAAAGATTCCAGTCCTGGGAGATAATATGAGGATTTGTTTAAAAAGGAAGGTTTTCTACCAATAATTAATAGGACAAACCTGTAACCAAGACATTGTAAAGATCTATTTAGTTCTCAGGAGAAAGGGACAGAATGTGCCATTCTTCAGATAATGACACTGCGCTATCCTCTCAAAAGAGGAAAAAAGAGGGAGGAGAAAGAAGGTAGTACAAGCTACCAAGAAAACACAGTTCAGGAACCTTGGATATCCCAAATGAAAAAGAAGAGGAGTTCTAATCTCTCTCCTGGGGGAGAGGGGAGGGGAGGGTTCTGGCTACACTTAGCATTACCATTGAAAGTGTTACCTAGGTCCTTTACATTGAAGTGGGAGACAGCTCCCTGAAAGAGACTGGGGATTGAGTTGGCTGGGGTTCTGTTGTGAAAGTAGGTCCAGGCCTGGATCAGTTAACACCCATGCCTAGAAACAAATCCTCCGGGGGTAAATACATTTAGGGTCAAGAATCCTTCCCATATAATCTTGGCTCTGGAGTCTCCATTGATCTCCCAAACCCTGCAAATATTGGGTCCCTCAACTCTAAAACAAGTCCAGGCCTCTATAAAACAAACCACTGACCCTAGTAATCACATCCCCAGGATATGAGAGGCTCCCGGGGCCAGTGTAGTCATGCAAAACAATTATATTTGCTTAGGATCATTTAGAGACTGTTGACTTCTATCTCTTCTCACAGGCCTTCAGTAAGGCCTATGAATAAAATAATGAAAATGAGATCATGTGAATGTTCTAGATAGGAGACAATGAAAATGCTCTGAACCTGGTAGCAGAGAGTTAAGGAGGGAGAAAGAAGCTTGAAGTAATGGAATGACTGGATTGTGGTTCACCACTTGAGGGATGTTTCCTCTTTAGTAAAAGGAGGAGTTTGGACTGGATACCCAAGGCCTCTTCCAGATTGAAGAGGCTATGATATTAGAGAGAGGAATCTTCTTTCTTCCAACAGGATTTGTCTACGTTCTAGGCTTCTTCCTTCCTGCTAGCAAGAAGGAAATAGAGAACTGGTCCACAGTGTCCTAGTCACTCTGGGAGATGATACACCCTTTCCTTAGGTCAGCTTCCTTGGAAACCCATTGGCCCAAAAGTTTTTCCAAAATTCTGAATTGCCAAAGAGAATATTATTAGAGAAGCTCTGATCCCTTCCCAGCTCTGATGATGTCCGCATTTTCAAAAAAGTTATCATTATCAATAGCATCTCTCCTAGAAAGGCAAAATGGTATAGTAGATAGAGTATTAGAACTGGAGTCAGGCTAACCTGGGTTCAAAGCCTATCTCAGGTATTTATTAGCTGTTCCCTTAAGTTCTCTGAGCCTCAGGCAGCCCTCTTAGACTCTAAGTTACAGATAGGTTGTGATTTGAAAAGATGCAAAATGTTATCACAAGTACTAAAACCACGTTCATTTATTAGCTGATGTTTATAGAGCACATGAGGCTTTTACAAGTCTTTTAAACATATTATCTTATTAATTAAAAGGAGAAACTGTAGATATCATTGTTACCATTTTATCCCTAATTTACAGATTTAGGAACTAAGATTGAGAGGATAAATGACTTGCCCATTTTAAGTGTGAGAAGCAGGACTTAAACCCAGATCTTACTTTCTCCTATAGGCTTCCCTCTTGTGTAAAATAAATTATTTTATTATTAAATTATTTTATAAGTAATCCCAAATGAATTAGCTTCATCAAACTCATCTTGCCCATTTGCATCTTCCATGAAGAATGTGAACAACCTACCTTGCAAGAAATGAAACACACCTTCCCTTCTTTAGGGTTCACAATTGAGAATGATCTCTTGCTCTGCCAGCTGCTTTACTGACTTTGTTATAGCACCCAAGTGAGAAATCCCTTCCAAAAGAAATCCAGTATGGTGAGGAAATTTAGGTAGGGGTAATAACAGCAGTGGAGAAAACACAGTTGCATCACATAAACTTGTCTTTCTAACCCATAAGGGGTAGGTCAGTCAGGCCAAATTTGACCTTCTTGATTGGAAGATTTCCCATAAGCACTGATTTTCACAAGTCCATAACACCTTCTCTGACTAGCATAATTCCTATACCTCAAATTGCTGCTTTTTGACTTGTTAATGACTACATTCTGAAAAAGGGCTCATTTGGGGGTGGTGAGAAGATTGGGGGAGAGACAGCTGAGCAGAGAGGGAGGTGGATCTTGATGCCCTAACTTACCTTTCATTTCTAAAAGGAAGGCAAGTAGGAAAGTGGACCATCCTGAAAAGAAGTTAAATAAGACGAGCTTGGTATAGGCATCAGCACTTCGTAAAAAGAAGAAGCTCATGAGGTACATGAGGGGAATGACGGACCATCCATGCAACACCAAGATCACCAGGATATCCAGAAAGTGACTGTAGAAAGCTTCTATGTTGCAGGCTTTGAACACCACCTAAGATCAAGTACAGGTGCTAGGTTGGGAAGGAGGGAAAGAACATGGTCCATACAACAAGCAAGAAACCAATCCTCAATGCCAAAGAAAGGGCTCATGTCACCTTTAAAAGAGGAAGAGGTATAGAATACCCAACAATGCTCAACACTAAGGAAAGCTAGCTCTAAACTCCCACCCTAGGATCATCTTATTTGTGTTTTTTTTTTAGTGGAATGACTTTTCCTTCGTCAAAAAAGTCACAGAGGGGGAGGAAATCCTTTTGCCAGTGCAGCTATCTATTTACAGGACATTCTAAGAAGCCCACAGAAGATAATCCAATTACTCACCAATAAGTTGGTTTCTACATCAACTGTCCCTGAATAGTGTCATGTTAGGTGACCTGTCCTATTCTATGAAGTCTTTAGAAGGCTCTTTAACCCTGCCCTGGTCATTACCAATTATGTGATCTGGTGGGTAAAGTGACTGCTTTGCACCCTTGCTATGTCAGGAATACTTGCATCTTCATTATTCTTATCCTACATGAAGACTAGACTTGGGAAGTAAGATTTCAAATTCAATATGAGTTAATAGTGTGATGTGATGCAGCCAAGAACAAAACCAAAACCAAAAAAGTCCAACAAAACCAACAAACCCTAATGTGCTCTTAAGTTGAAGCAGTATGTATAATGTGTAATAAAGTAGAATATATGACATATAATAAAGCAGAATATAACGTTCCTAACTAGACAGGTAATAAGCTTATTGTAATTAGGACCATAGGAAGGAAGCACCATTGATTTATAACTGGAGGGAACCTCAGAAGTTACCTAGTTCAACCCCTTTGTTTTTTCAGATGAAGAAACAGAGATCTCACAGATAAGGAAACAGAAACATTAAGATTTAACACTTTTTTTCCAACTCCAAATCTAGCACTTTTCCCACCATAGTAGACTACTGCTACTAAAATAATATACAACCAGTAGAAAGCAATGGGGATGCTTACCCTGAAGAAGAGAACCCTGGCGGGGAGAAGGCTCAGAAGTATTCCCAAATGACATATTCACCTAGGGATATGATATTGCATGGTCTGTGGAAGAGACCACAGAGGTCACAGAGTGTGAATTATTTATTTTAAAGAGGAGGAAACACACCCAGGAAGGTTGATTTGCTTCTAAGATCACATAGGGATTAAGGCTAGAATCAAGATTTTCTGATTCCAATTCCAAATCCAAATCCAAAACCAGAAAAATTAATGTAAAGACCCACAGCATTCCTGAAGCTTTGAAAAATCAGATTCTATTCTTAGCTCAACCACAGACTAGCTCTTGAGGAAAGGAAAATGGGAACAAGCATTTATACAGAACCTACTATGTGCTAGGTATTTTATACATATTATCTCACTGGATAGTTATGATAACCCTGGGAGGTAGATGCTGTTATGAGGAAACTGAGGTAGGAAGAGGTTAAATAACTAACCCAGGGTGGTCACACAGCTAGTAAGTGACTGAGGCTGGATTTGAATTCAGCTTTTCCTGATTTCAGGCACAGTGGATACGCTGTACCCCCTTGCTGCTTCTTGGGAGGCTTCTTGGAAGGCATTGTTCTGGAGAACAATAACATCCAGTGGTCATGCTGCTTTGATAAGTCCTAGGTCTTTAGGAAATAACATATGTTTCACTGTTCTATAAGATCTATTACAACCCTTGAAGAAAGTACCCTCATAAGAGGAGGTCTAAAAGCTCAATGAAGAAAACAAATCCTTAAAAATTAGAACAGAGCAAATGGAAGCTAATAACTTTATGAGAAATCAAGAAATTATAAAATAAAACCAAAAGAAAGAAAAATAGATGATGTGAAATATCTCATTGGAAAATCCACCAACCTAGAAAATAGATCCAGGAGAGAGAAGGTAAGAATTATTGGACTACCCGAAAGCCTTGATAAAAAAAAAAAAAAAACCAGCCTAGACATCATCTTTCAAGAAAAACTGCTCTGATATTCTAGAACCAGAGGGAAAAAATAGAAATTGAATGAACCCACCTATTACCACTTAAAAGAGATCCCAAAGGAAAAACTCCTAGGAATATTGTAGTCAAACTCCATAGTCCCTAGGTCAAGGAGAAAATATTGCAAGTGGCCAGAAAGAAACAATTCAAGTATTGTGCAAAAACAATCAAGATAAAACAAAATTTAGTAGCTTCTACACTGAGGGATCAGAGGGCTTAGAATATGATATTCTGGAGGTCAAAGGAGCTAGGATTAAAAACAAGAATCATCAAAACTGAAAGTAATACTTTCAGGGAAAAAATGGGAATTCAATGAAATAGAGGTCTTCCAAGCATTCTTTTTTTTTTTTTAAAGCAAGTGGGATTAAGTAACTTGCTCAAGTTTACACAGCCAGTTATTTTGTGTGGGTATTAAGTATCTGAAAGGCTGGAACTGATCCTGGGTCCTCCCGATTCCAGGGCCAGCGCTCTTATTCACTGCACCACCTAGCTTGCTTTAACCTGCTTGGATCTGGATTGCTGTCTAGGGTGGAGGTCCTGGGGTGCTTGAGCAGCCTGCCAAAGCATGTGGAAGCTTCAGAGAGGTCACCTAAACTCCAGCAGCTGCGAAATCCCCAGTGTTTGGAATAAAGCTCCTGTTTCTGGTAGCAGAGTTCTACCGTGGCAAAAGGCTCAAAGGTCAAGTAACTGAGTGGCAACATGAGAAATCAAAGGAAGCAAAGGAAGCAGAGCAACCCAACTTTATACTCCTATTTGGGGACTAAAAGGATCAAAGCATGGAATGGGAAGAAGACAATGAAGTCAGAATTCCTGCACCAAAATCTTCCAAGAAAAATATGAGCTGGTTACAGGCCATACAGGAACTTAAAAAGGATTTTGAAAATCAAATAAGAGAAGTGGAGGAAAAATTGGGAAGAGAAGTGAGAAAAATGCAAGAAAATTATGAAATGAGAGTCAACAACCTGACTGAAGAAAATAACACCTTAAAAAATAGACTACCTCAAATGGCAAAAGGGGCTCAAAAAGGCAATGTAGAGAGCAACACCTTAAAAAGCCAAATTGTCAGATGGAAAAAGAATCTCAAAAGCTCACTGAAGAGATTCATTCCTTCAGAATTAGATTGGAGCAAATGGAAGCTAGTGAGTTTATGAGAAATCAAGGTACTATTAAACAAATGAAAAAATAGAAGGCAATGTGAAATATCTCATTGGAAAAACCACTGGCCTGGAAAATAGATCCAGGAGAGATAATTTAAAAATTATTTCGACTATCTGAAAGTCATCATCAAAAAAAGAGCCTAGAAATCATCCTTAAAGAAATTCTTAAGGAAAATTGCCCTGATGTTTTAGAACAAGAGGGAAATACAGAGGTTGAAAGAATCCATAGATCATCTCCTGAAAAAGATCCCCCCAAAAAAACTCCTAGGAATATTATAGCCAGGTTCTGGAGTTCCAAGATCAAGGATAAAATATTACAAGTAGCCAGGAAGAAACAATTTCAACATTGTGGAAACACAATCAGGATAACACAGGATCTGGAAGCTTCTACACTGAGGGATAGAAGGGTTTGGAATATGATATTCCGGAGGGCAAAGGAGCTGGGATTAAAACCAAGAATCACCTACCCAGCAAAACTGAGTATCATGTTTCAGGGGAAAATATGGTCATTCAGTGGAATAGAGGACTTTCAAGCATTCTTGATGAAAAAACCAGAGTTGAATAGAAAATTTGACATTCAGACACAAGAAGCAAGAGAAGCTTGAGAAGGTAAACAGGGAAAAGAAATAATAAGGAACTTATCAAAGTTGAACTACTTATATTCCTTCATGGAAAAATGATAATTGTAACTTATGAAACTTTTTTCAGTATGAGAATAGTTGAAGGGAATAGAAATGTACATATACGTATATGTGTATATATATATGTATGTATATGTATGTATGCATATACATACATATATGTCTATATAGGAGGGTATATGGGCATATGAATACATATGTGAGTCTGTGTATATATGTCTACAGGTATACATAGACAGAGGACACAGGACCAGTTGAATAGGAAGGGATGATACTTAAGAGGTGAAATTAAGAAGTGAGAGAGGAATATAATGAGAGCAGATGGGGAGAGACAGAATGGGGTAAATTATCTCATATAGAAAAGGCAAGGGAAAATTGTTACAACGGAGGGCAAGAACAGGAAGGCAAAAGGGAATAAGTCAACCTTATTCTCATTGAATTTGGTTTAGGGAGGAAATGACATACACACTAAATAGGGTATGTAACCCTATAGAAGAATAGAGGGGAAGGAGAAGAGAGGGGGATAATGGAAGGGAGGGCAGGCTGAGGGGGAAGTTGGAAGCACCCACTTTTGAAAAAGGACAGGATCAAAGTAGAGAACAGAACAAGTGGGAGAGGTGGGATAGGATAGAGGGAAATACAGTCAGTCTTTCACAATATATCCACTATGGAAATGTTTTGAATAGCTATACATGTACAACCTATATTGAATTGCTTATCTTCCCAGTGAGGGTGGGTGATGAGGGAGGAAGGGAAAGAATCTGGAATCCAAAGTTTTAAAATCAAATGTTTTAAAATATATTATTATTATTATTATTTTACATGTAACTGGGAAATTAGATATACAGGCACTGGGGCATAGAGATCTACTGTGCCCTACTGGAAAGTTGAAGGGGGAATGGGAGAAGATATGGAAGAGAGCAGATTAGAGGAGGGGATATTCAGTGGGAATAGCTGTTTTGGAGTGGGACGTAGGGGAAACTGGGGAGAAAATTTGTAACTCAAAATCTTGTGGAAATGAATGATGTAAGCTAAAAAATAAAAAAAGAGAGAAAAAATAAAAAGAAAAGAAAAGATTAAAAGGAAAGAGAAATCATAAGGGACTTATTAAAGTTGAACTGTTTACATGATGATACCTAAAAAATAAAATTAAGTCATGAAAGAGGAATGTACTGGGAGGAGAAAGGGAGACATAGAAAGGTATACATTATCTTACATAAAAGAGGCAAGAAGGGAGGAGGTGAGAGGGAATGGACTAGCCTTACTCTCATAGGATTTAGTTTAAGGAGGGAATATCATACACACTCAGCCCTTCTACTGGGTATGAAAATATATCTTATCATACAAGAAAGTAGGGGGAAGATAGATAAGAGAGAAGGGGGATAATAGAACGGAGGGCAAAAGGGAGGAAGGAGTAATCAGAAGCAAGTCAAAAGAGAAAATAGAATAAATGGGAGGCTGGACAGGATGGTGGGAAATATAGTTAGTCTTTTACAATATGACTGTTAAAGAAGTGTTTTGCATGACTACATATGTATTATCTATTTAGAATTGTTTCCCTTCTCAATTAGGGTGGGTGGGGAGGGAGGAAGGTAGAGAATGTGGAAATCAAAGTTTGAAAAACAAATGTTAAAAATTGTTTTTGCATGCAACTGGGAAATTATATATACAGGCAATGGGGTATAGAAATCTATCTTTCCCTACAGGAAAATAGAAGAGAAGGGCATAAGAGAAGAGGGTAGAAGAAGAAGGTAGAAGAGATAGAAGGAAAGGCAGATTGAAGGAAGGGGTAATCAAAATGAATTCTTGGTGTGGGGGAAGAGGAGAGATGGGGAGAAGATTTGGAACTAAAAATCTTGTAGATGTTAATGTTGAATGCTAAAATAAATAAATTAATAATAAAAAAAGAAAGTACCCCCATGTCTTCATGGCGATGATCAAAGCCAGTAGCTTGGTCCATAGATACACTGCACTGTGGTCAGCTAATATGGATGATGTACTAAACAGGAGGGAACCTGACTCAAAAGCTCTTTAAGGACAGAGACTTTCATCTTACATAGAAGTCTTTTCATATTTTTCTGTATTCATCACATTAATTTCTTATAGCACAGTAACATTCTACTACATTCATATACCACCATTTTTTGGCTATATACCCCACTCATCTATACCAGGGCTTCTTAAACTTTTTCCATTTGTGACCCTTTTTTATGTTTCTGTAGTGTTCATTTGTGTTATGTGGATTGAGGGCACGAACAGTACAAAGTACACAAGCTTTGTGTTCAGAATCAAGGCTGCAATCAAATTGTCAATGCAACAGAGGTAAGCACTGCCAGAAACACCTTGGATTCATCAAGCAATTGATTTTTAATTAATTTTTTGTCATTGCATGTTCAGAAACCTTTTACTGTTGCCAATTTTTTTGCATCAGGACCCATAGTTTAAGAAGCGCTGTTCTATAGATATATCCTGAAACCAGCTTGTATAATGAAAGCTATACCCTTTACCCCTTAAAGTCCTAAGTCCTATAGCCTAAGAACTGGCACTCCCAGAGTCAGCATGAATTCACCTGGTCTTTCAGTGGTCTCTACTACCTTAAGCAAACAGTCTAGGCTTGAACTTCCCGATTCCTGGTGCTTCTGAAGAAGGAAGAAGAATTCTTCAACAGAGAAATTTTGGACTCTTATATGCTATCTAGTGATGCCACCAGTAATAGGCAGAACTCTTCTCTGGGAGTAGAAAACCACGAGTAAATTTAGATGGTCCAATTAAGATAAACATAACTCTTAAGTTGGATCTGACTAAAACCCATTATAACTTCCCCAATCCTGGTATATGCTGCAAAGTGTCATTGAAGCAACATGTGTTTTGAGCTCAGACTAAAACAGATACCCATGGATCCTTTCCACACAAAACCACAGCCACATTGCAATGACAACACAAGGGCAGCCAAAGACCCCAAACCCTAGGGAACACAACTGCATCACTGGTAACTTCTAGTCTCCAGAGGTCTTTCCTCTGTGTGCATGTACTCTACAGACTTTCACCAAAAATGTTCTTCCTTATCACCATATTCTTTCACACCAAGTACAGGCCAGTATCCACATCTTGAGCGTGCCCCTGCTGTACTTTCTGGTGCAAACCTGCAGCAGAGAGGTGCTCCAGGGAAACCTTCCCTACCCAATACACACCACCACCTGAATGTCCTTCTTCCCCTGATTATATTATAAAAATACCACCCTTCTCAAACCTCCACTAAATCTGTTCTCAGTCTTCCTTCATTCTGGAGGAGGAAGACTGCCCATCCTGCTGCTCTGCATGTCCCCAAGAGGAAATGCACTATCACTGACAACCAACAGTTCACTGTCTAGGGAGCTCTGTAGCTGCCATTCTGCTAGGCTGGTGATGATTGGTATTGCTCTTTTGAACTTTTTCTAGATCTTCCTTCTTGCCCTTTCCCTCAGGGTTATGAATCTTGCAGATTACACTCCATTTTTTTTACCTCTGTCCTCTTTTTCTCAGAGTTTCTCTCTCCACCTAAGGCAAAGACAAATATCTAACTGCTCCTATGCAACATGTACCAGGGTTTCTTCCTTGTAGCCATATGTAAATCCTCTCAGTCCAGTGGGGTCAAACTAAAAAAAGAAGATCCCTGAAAGCTGCATATTGACTTAGAAACACACAAATTAACATTTTCTGTGCTGTACTGTATTTTTATTTATTTTGTTAAACATTTCCCAATTATATTTTAATATGGTTCAGGTGACATTGAAAGTGGGCCAGGAGTTTGCTCCTACTGCCAAGTCACCCTACTCAGGGAATGACAGAAACAGAAACTCACAGTAATGTTGGTCAAAATTCAGGGATTCTAAAGAAAAAATACTGCCAATAGCAAAAAACAAAAAGGATAATTAATTAAGGGACCACAGTCAAAAGTCAGACAAGAAGCTTCTACTATAAATGAGGGGGGCAACTAGGTGGCATAGTGGATAGAGTGTTGGGCCTACAGTCAGAAAGTCCTGAGTTCGAATCTGGCATCAGCCACTTATTAGTTGTGTGACTGTGGGAAAAAAAAATTAACTCTGTTTATCTCAGTTTTCTTATCTATAAAAGGAACTGGGGGAGGAAATGAAAAGCCACTCCATTATCTTTGCTAAGAACCCCCCAAAAATGGGTCATAAAGAATTGGACATGACTGACCAACAATAACTATATATGAGAGCAGGTCTCACAGGCTACAATATTCCAATAGTCAAAAAATGACTATTCCAGACCACCAAAATAAAAACACAGAGGGAGAAGGAAAATGTTTCTTCAGAATTTTAATGTCTTCAAAGGATATTAAAGAGCCAACATTAGAAAAACCAAGGACCAAAGCATGAAATAGTTCTGTTATGAGGATTTTAAGAAGGGAGAGTAAAGGAAAGGTAAGGTAAAAGGAAAAAGAGGGGGATGTGACTTGCTACTTTTCATAATCAGTATATAAGAACATGAGTATATATAAATTGAGGAAGGGAAGGAATGATTGAGATTAACTTCATTCTCATCTGAAATGGACAAAGGATATCTGAAAAATGCATCACAAACACAAAAATTATATTAAATTCAGGGGAAAAAAGTGGAGATAAGGAAATGAGGTGGGTTTAGGACAGAGGATAATACTGGGAAGGGAACAACTGCAAGCAAAACAAACTTTCTGATCCAGAAAGGGAGATTAAAAGTGAGGTAAAGAAAAGCAAAGAATAAGAATCTAAGGGAGATGGGGGTCCCACCTGGGGAGTGGCTGAACAAATTATGACATGTAAACATAATGTAATATTGTGTTGTAAGAAATGTAAAAAGAGATAATTATAGAGAAGCTTGGGGAGTATGAACTAATTCAGAGCGACATGAGTAGAACCAGGAAAACAATCTGTACAAGGAAATCAACATAGAGAAAAATAACTTTGAAAGACTTAAGAACTCTGATCAATGCAACAACCAATTATGAAGTGCATTAAAGATGGATGGTCAGTGTTTGGATTCATTTCGACTATACTTATTTGTTAAAGGGTTTTTTTTTTTCAGATTTTGATTTAGCTGGGAAATTTGGAAGAAGAGGAAGAAGTTAACAATGTTAACTCACCATGGAAGTATTTTTTAAAATGTACAGAAGGTAACAGACTTTCAGAAGGAAGTACAGACAAATGGGACTGTTCTGAAAGTAATCCGTAGAATGATATATTGTAATCACATATATAATATACATACATTTAGATAACACACACACACATATTTAAAGAAGCAGCATGAAATGGAGATTCATGGTTTCATATAAAATCCCTAGTTTCTCTTTATGTGTTCTGATTGGTCTGTGGAAAAGCTCTTTTTGGGTGTCCAAGTTCAGAATAAAATATAAAATAAAACCCAAAGAGAGCCTATATTTTACTCTCGAGGGAATAGGGAGGCACTAGAGTTTACTGAGTATTAGAGTGGTATTGCCAGATTTGAGCTTAAAGAGAATCATTTTTGTACAAAGTAGAGAATGTACTAAAGTGGGAAGAGGTTTTGAGACCAATGAAGAAGTGGTTGAAATAATCTGAGCAAGGTGTGATAAGGAGCTGAGCTAAGGCAGTGAGAATATAAGGAAAGAGGAGATGGATATAGAAGATCTTGAGGAGGTAGAAATGGCCGGACTTGGCAACTGCTTAGGTATGTGAGGTAAGGGAGAGTAAGCAAAGGGCCAGGGTTACACATTTAGGAGCCTGGAAGAATTGTGGTGCTCCAACATATCTAATCAGCAACTAAATCCCATTGTTTTTACCTCCACCCTATCTCTCATATCTATGTGGATTTGGAGTCAAGATGACAGGTAAGCTTTTATTTTCATTCCTTCACATCCTCCAGTCCGAAATGTAATTGAGAAAGTCGAGAAAAAGTTCCATTGGGTCATTTTTCCAGCCAAGAGCTGGCCAGGAGCTGAACAATGGCAGCAGCACAAATGGCGGAGGCAGCAGTGGGCGGGAGGTGGGGGGGAGGGGGAACAGCAGCAAGGAAACACCAGCATCCAGGAATGGGAATGGGAATGTTTAGGCAGAAAGATATCCCAGTGTTGAGGTTTGGGATTTAGGGGTGCTCGAGACCCCAGAATACCAACACACCCTGTCCTGCCAAATGAATTTGACTCAAGCCTTTTCTCAGCCAAAGAAAACAAAGTTTATTAAAGATTCACCATATTGGGTAGTCGCTTAAGGAACCTAAGCATTTGTGATGCCTGTATTGACAAACAGGCCAGAACAATCTGACACAGACTGAGTCTGAGCTAGATTGAATCTGAGTCCCTTCATGGAGGCAAGATGGATCTTATATACAGAAGGACTGTGGGAAGGATCTAGGAGTGATCTAACAGTCTGGGAGCAGGGGTATAGGGAGGGTCTTGAGCAGAAGTCTAAGGAGGATCTTGATGGGACTGGGGTGACTAGAGGTCAGACTCCAGGAACCAAGAGAATGGGATTTTGATGGGATAAAGGGTGGGAAACAGCTTGAGATAACAGACAATGGAGGGCTAGGTTAGTTTAAGGGTAACTGAGTTGGTCATAGATATTTTGATAGGATCAAGGGTGGGAGGTAGCTGAAGGCTACCTGCAGGTGACAGACCTTGGAGGGCTAGGCTAGGTTAATGAGAGATTCAGTCATGGTGAAAAACTCTAGGGAATGCCAGATGAAGTGGGAAGATTCAAAGGGGTTCCCAGAGCCTATACCCCATCAATAGGAGACCCCTGTATTAGTTCAAATCTGGCCTCAGACTAGCTATGAGATCCTGGGCAAGTCACTTTGTTTTCATCAGTTTCTTCATCTATAAAATGAGCTGGTGGAAATGGCAAGCTACTCCACTGTCTTTGCTAAGAAAACCCCAAAAGGGTTTATGAAGAGTTGGATGTTACTGAAAAACAATAAAATTTGTCAAAGAGTTAGAAACTGAGTGGATACTTATCAAATGGGGAATGGTTGAACTAGGTATGGTATATGTATGTGATAGAATACTATTGTGCTATAAGAAATGATGATAGGGAATGGTTTCAGAAAAACTTGGAGAATTTGAAAACAGATACAAAATGAGGTGAGCAGAACCAAGAGAACAATTTACATAGTAACATCAATGTTATAAAGCAAAACAACCTTTTACAATAAGTGAAAGACTCTGAGAAACACATTTACCCACTACAGTTCCAAAAGACTCATGATGAAAAATGCTATCCACCTTCAGAGAGAGAACTGATGGACTCAGTGTATAGACTAAAGCAAATTTTCTTCCTTCCTTCCTTCCTTCCTTTTTCCCTCTTTTCTTTTTCTTCAGTCTTTTCTTTCTCTTTTTTTTTGTCAGAACATGGCTAATGTGGAAATTTGATTTGCATGACTTCATATCTATAATGGATTTTATATTTCTTGCTTCTTGATGGGTAGGGGCAAGTTGGAGCGGGAAGGGAGAGAATCTGCAACTGAAAATAAAATTCAGTGCAACAAATTATGCCTGTAGCATTTACCTCATCATGTTTGGTGAGAATTAAATTATATAAAGTATATGAAGAACTTTTTTTTTAAAGCAACCGGGGTTAAGTAACTTGCTCAAGGTTACGTGGCCAGTTATTTTTGTATGGGTGCCGAGTATGTGAGGCTGGAACTGATCCCAGGTCTCCCAACTCTGGGGCCAGCATTCTTACTCATTTCATTGTGCCACCTGGTCACCCCTAAGCAATTGGGGTTAAGTAACTTGCTCAAGGTTACACGGTCAGTTTATGAAGAACTTTTTAAATCTTAAAGCCCTATAAAAATGTCAGCTATTGTTCATTTTGTTTTATCATTGGTTGGACCCATTCTTGAATCACCTATTACAAAGACTGTTGGGTTCAGGCCCCTAGGATCTCTCCATGGGGGTCTGAGGAGAGATGGTGGAGGTTGTAGTTTGAATTACTTAGTACATGCTGCCTCCTATTTCTCCTACAGAGTCCCTTGTTGTTTCAGCTAGGTTGGCCTGCCTGCAGTTGGTTAGCAGTGGGTGGGGATGGCTGGCCCCTTCTCTACATGAGTTATTGCCCCATATGATACTTCTGAGAGTTGGGCTGGCAGCAAGACTGGTGGTCTAAGAGGTACTGCCACTCTGAGGGTGCTTTTCCTTATCTGTCTGCTGGTAGTAAACAGTCAGCACTAGGTGGTGCTGCTAAGGAAGGGGCCTCTTTCTCCCGTCATGATGTCTTCAGTGACTAGGCCAGAGGACAGAAGTTTAGGAGGCATTACTATTCCTAAGGCTTTTGGATTCAGGGTCCTGGGCCTCAAGGTGCCATTACTGTATTGTAGCTCACTTGCTGTTTGATAAGTGACCTCACAGTAACAGCTTAGCTCTTGACTCTTACACACTATATTTTCTATCTACAAGAATAACTTGCCAGCATAGTAGCCTCTATCTCTAGTCAGTCCTTTCCCTGACCCCATCAGCCGAGCAGGTCCAGGAGGAATAACAGTGCATAGACTGAAAAGTCCAGCTAGCTGGAAATATTTCAGGAACTCTGTGCAAAGGGTGACAAAGTACTTTGATGGACATTTTAAGGATGACAAATTAGCTCAGGGCTGGTTACACAGTATGTATGCCTATTCAAAGAGCTCCAGTAGAAGTCACTAGTCATGGCTGAATAGTGGAAAGGAGGAAAAAAAATGAGAGGTATTTTCTCCTCTGTGTAGTTATACCTGGCCATACCAGTATATTCAAACAGAGAACTTTTAAAAGTAGAAAAAGTAAAACTGCATGGGTATTACTAGTATAACAGGAGACAAGTAGATATGCCAAGGACAATGCTAAAAGTTTATTACAGACTTGAAAAGTATAGGGCAGGTCACTTAACATAACATGACAAGAATAATCATTCTGTCTTTGGAGAACTCCCATGGCTAATATTTGCTGGTGAGTAAAATGAAGAAGAGTTGCCTCTATTTCTACAGATACAAGGTTACCAACATATTTAGCTTTTTCTTCTGACAGAGGAGCTACTCATATTGGGGATTCCACATTGGATTTCCCAGTATTAGTAGCTGAGACTCCATTCCTCAGCTACAGATCCTCTTTGATTTGGATTGAATTCAGAACAACACTGGCTGATGAGAGAGATACTGTGGTACAAGAGAAGATCTGACCTTGACACACCTTGCTTAGTACTTACCAGCAACAGTAAACAGGGAATGAAGAAGTTGAAGAGGTCCCACATCAGGGCAGACAGCCAGAAAATGAGGACATATATGCCAGCCACAAAGTGGATGTGCTTTACTCCATTTACTCTCTCACTGACAGTCTGGATGGAAAAAGTACTGGCCAAGGTAGACAGGCCAAAGGATAGGCTAATGGCAACCTTATATCCATTAGAACTGCTGCAAGAGATGGAACGTGAAAGACATTAGTTCATATGGATAGTAGGAAAGATTCCCACAGTTACCACTTTCCTAAGTATACATAAATAGATGAACAAATCGCTAAGGACAGAGAAATAATACATGTAAAGATCCCCAACCCCAGGAGAAGGGTAGTCACATACTCAGCAAAGATATTATTCATTTTATTGAAGACACTGACAGGCTGAGGCTTGTTGGAAACTGTAATGGAAGCATTGGGGCCAGAAAGCAGCATAAATAGGATATTGTCCAAAACTGCAGTGGCTATTGCGGCTGAATGGTATGCCTGGTTGTTGAACAGAGCAGTCACGATCAGCTTGCTGTTAGTGACTTCCAGGGAAATTGCAACAATACAGTGTTCAATACAGCTTTTACTTCCAACCAGGAAATCTTCTAGGTTACCTAAGTTGGAAAAGCATTATAGGTAAGTCAGGTTATGTGCATTGTAGAATCCTCATCATGCTGGATTAGATTAAAAATGGAAGACACAATATCTGTCCTCAGAGGCTTATAACAAACATTCTTTCATCGGTGACTGAGCTGCTAACTTAAGGCTACATAAGGTTAATAAAAAAAAATAATAAAAGTGATAACTATATTTATTTATATCATGCTTTAAGATTTTCAAAGCATTTTATAAATATGATCTCATGTGATACTTACAACAACCCTAAGAGGTGGGTACTATTATTATCTCCATGTTACAGGTGAGAAAACTAAGGCAGAGAGAGGTTGTGAATTGCTCAGCATCACACAGCTAAAGTATCTGAAGCCACCTAGCCATTCCAGATTTAACCCCCCAGGTTAAAATTCCTATGACATAGAGAGATATACTCACAAGTCCAGTTTTTTCTGTATCTAACATGAGAACCAAGATTACAATGCAAATAAGTCAAAGAGAGAATTAGCATTAGTGACACCTGTAAACGGTAATGATAATGGAGGACCAGCCGACTTTTTTTCATTGTCCTGTGGAGATCAATAGCCTGCTATTGGTGGTTAGTCCCATTGTGGCATTGTTCCTGTCTCTAATGAAATGTTAATGGGAGTACAGATTTTTATTAAACAGTTTGAATAATTTCTCAGTCTCTGGCTATGCTTACAATGAGGAAACAAGGTGACCTAACAGTTAGACATCTTGACTGACCAAGGGCATATGGTAACTAACCAGTATGGTAATGTCCCATTAACATGACACATTGTACTTGAAATGCTGGTAATTGTTCAACAGATTTACATTAAGACACAGCATTGTACAGTGAGTCTATTGCCTTCAAGATCAATTTTTTATTATCTTGGTCCATCCTTATTGCCTCCAAACTGGCCCTGAACTTATCCTTTTCAATTTCACAAGTATTACATACATACATCACAAGTAGATTAATTTATTAAAATTTAGCGTATCTATTTTGTTGTCTAAATACACTGTCTTTTTCTTTCAATTTCAATGAATTCACTAATCTACTTCAAACTGTTTCAGTTACAAGGCTCTATTCTCAAGTCCTCTTTCTTTACTGATTCCCTAACACTGTAACAAGGAAACTATTATATAACTTGGTTTAAAATCCTTTCTTTTTCAAAGGTTCAGTAGTTAAAATGACATAACTTTCCCAAGAATATCTACCTTTAAAACTATCTGTGCCACAACAAAATTTCCAAAGAAATCAGGAATCATCTTAATTATACAATAATGGCAACTACAACAAGGATTAAAAAAATGTTTTACTGCATGTTATCAGAAGGAAGGGAAAAGGAAGGGGATGTTATATGAAAATTTGGTTAACTGTTCCCTAATTTGGAAATAATTATCACATGGCTTGGGGGTGGGGGAAGTACTAATGAGTTATCAAAGATTTCTTTCTCAGTGAACACTGGATCTTGAAGCAAAGAAAAACTGCATTAGATCAGCAGAATATAGTCACAGGTAAGGTTCTTTTACTAGAATACTCAAAGAAATTCTTCAAATAATTCAGCAAGGCAAACTGGTTGCAGAGGTTCTTGATCTTTTTTTGTGTCATGACACAAATCTCTTTAGCAGATGGTAAAGCCTATGAACCCTTACTCAGAATAACATCTTTAAATGCATAATATAAAATATACAGAATAAGAAAGGAAACCAATTATATTGAAACACATTTATCAAAACAAACAAGTCCATGGGCCCTAGGTTAAGAAGTCTTAGGGATTTCTTATACCAAAGCCTAGCAGTTTAAAAAAGCTTTTGATAGGTTGAGAGCCAGGGTGATGTTTTCCCAAGTACGGATGCAACAGATGACATAAAATTAATTTTTTCTGGGGAAAAAAGGGACAACTAAGATTTAATTAAGCAGCAATTGATAAGTAGAGAAGAGAATGAGTAGATTAGGACATTATTCCTATTTCCTTTGAATTTTGCTACTTCTACTTAGTTTTATCTATTTCTTTAGAGTTGATTAGTCCTTATGATTATTTCAACAAATTATTGATTTTGTGGAAGGAACTAAGTATAATGGAAAACCTTGACCACTAACTACAGCTGTGAGCTCTAGTTAACAAATTATGCTTATGCATGTTGTGTGCCTTTAAAAGTAAACGACTGCTTTGTGCAAGACTTTTATGGTAGATACCTTAGTCTCTTATCATGAAGGATGCTTATCATGAGGGATCCTTTCCCAGCCTTCTCAAAAACCTTCCCCCTGCCCCACCACCTAGACCCATTCAATAAATTCCAGTGGCTCCTTCTGACCTCTAAGATCAAATATAAAGTCTTTTATTTGGCTTGTAAAGCTTTTTCTACCTGGGCCCTTTCTACCTTCCCAGTCTTCTTATATTTTATTCCCTTTCCACATACTCTGTGATCCAGTGACAATGGTCTTCTTAGTATTTTGGTAGTTGCTGAAGTCTTCATTTTTTACAATAAGATCATCTGTGATTTTTTAAAACTATGGATGTATTTCTCTCTGAGTTATTTTGAAAACTGATCCTAAAATGCATTCAAAATTGTGTCATCTATACAGGGTTTTATGACTTGAGGGAAAAGGCCTAGAAACCTAGGTCAGTTCTCTCCTACAACAGTTCACACAGCCCTGGGATGCCACCAGTTCCCCCAACTACCGATTTGAAGTGACAAACTCAAGCTAAGTCTCAGGGGTCTACTATATAAAAGAAAATAGGCTCCCAATAGTAGGACTGAGAGGGACCAAACAATGAGGAAAGAAGTCTAAGAGAAACTGCCATGAATAGGAAAAAAAAATGAACAGAAAAAAAAAAGACTGGAAGTACAGAAACACTAGACATAAATCTAAATCCTTAGGTAAGGCAAGGCAAGGTAAAGCAAGAAAATTAACAGGGTAAATCATACATACAGAAGGAAAAATAAGATTTATTTCTCCAAATCCACAAAACAATGAATTAAGTGAACCCCAAAGCTATAATCAATCAATCAATCAATTAATTGTAGCATGCTCTCTGGTCTTCCTCTCCCAACACCCATGTACCCTGGCAGTTTAGGTCCCCAGAGGACGATTGAGTATCACCCTCCTGGGACCCATCCTTGCCAGTGTGAGTGAGAGTTGGGAAGATGAGCTCAGAGAAAGTGTGATATAATTAATCAATTTAAAAGCACTTAGTAAGGGCTTATTAGATGCCTAGTACTGAACTAAGTGCTGAAGTAACAAAGGAACAAAAAAGCAAAGGAACCAACATTCTCATGAGGAAGACAAGTACCTATGTAAATTGGGACTTACAAGATACATACAGATAAAGGAATTTCCTTCACATCTCTGTGCTTTTGAATCCCAAAACAGAATAATAAAGTTTTATTTTAGAAAAAAGTTAAATAACTACAGACTTACAAATATTCAAGTCAAATGAAAAGATATATGCATATACATGTATATGTGCATATGAATATGTGTGTATATGTATGTATGCATGTATGTATATTCCCTAGCCATTGGATCCGTGACTCCAGAATGAACTGATCCTGAGTCACCTTGCTATCTGGATAACTTTGCAAGTCATTTAATTACTCTAAGAATGAGTTCCCAGTTCACTTCTGACTCTAAATGCTATGATTTCATGATATAGACAATTGTTCCCACCATCAGACACTGATCACATGATTCTTACCTGTCACTAATTTGGGCTGTTGTCCTCTTCGCTTTAGCATAATATTCAAGTATTCTGAGCTCTTCTTAATCAGAGATGTATTTCCAGAGACAGAAAAAGGGACAACAGTTTTGCCATATTCACTCAAATCCAATGTCAAGACTGGGCTTTCTTGATAATTTAAAGAATTAAAACTCCTGAACAATAAGGAAGTGAACACCAGAGGTGCCAAAATGTGTATTAATGTCATCTTCCAGTTGCGCCAACAATACATAGCTCTTTTGTTGAACATGGCATGGAATTGCTGGCAGTAGAGTTTACACTAGAATAAGGAAAGAGATACACAGCCATTACAATGGTCTCAGACATAAGTGAGCCATTCAACTTGAAGTCCTTTTCAGGCTGTCTGTCAGTCAGTCAATCAATAAACATTTATTAAGCACCTACTACATGCCAGGTACTGTGCTAGGTTCTGGGAATACAAACACAAAAAAGAGAGTCTCTTTCCTCAAGTAATTACGATCTAAGTGTAAAGACAACAAATAAACAAAAAAAGGAGCTAAAAAGAAAGAAGGGAGGGAAAGTTTCTAGTATGGGGGCATGAGGAGTGTAGCCAGGTAGGAAACAAAGAGATGACTAGCCTGGATACCCTCCTTCAATGGAGGTTCTAGGAAGAGCTCTCAGTCTTCAAAATAGAGGGACCCCAGGGCCAGAGGGTACTGATGAGGTGTCAGTCCCAGGGCTGATGTGGTCCTGCAGAAAGAAGAGGTTCCTGAGCTCCAGAATTTCCAATCTCTGCATAAAATGCTGCTCAACTATTTGCCAATGACATTTTCTCTTGTTCTCTCTATCCCAGCCCCTACTAGTAAGTCCAATTGCTTTCCCCTTTAATCATCTCCTCATTCTCTCTCATCTTCAGTCTCTCCTTATATACTGGTACCTTCTTTGCTGCTTATAAAAATATTTAGGTATTCCCTGGCCTCAAAAAAATATGTATATGTATGTGTGTATGTGTGTGTGTGTGTGTGTGTGTGTATAACTCTACCATCACCTTAAGCTATCATTTTATATCTTTCTGTCTTTTACTGGCTAACTCCTAGGAAAATAATCTAATCAACCAATCAATTTATTAATTAGATGTGGCAGGAACCATGCTTAGTGCTAGAAATATGAAGACAAAAATAAAGTAGACTACCTCTCAAGGGATTTACATTCCAAGAGAGTAAATGAAATGCATGTCTGTGTGTTTAGATGAGACATGTATAATTGATGAAATAGATACAATATAACCCTGGGGTGGAAAAAGTATTAGCAGTAGAGAGGTGATCCAAAAATGTCTTGCAAAGAAAGTGACAGTTGTTGAATTGAGTTTTGAAGGAAATCAGGGATTTACTAAGTACCAAAAGTGAGAAGATAATGAATTCCAGGCATGGAGGATTATCCATGACAGCTCATGGAGAGAAAAGATGGCATATTGTATGTAAGGAATAGTAAGACCAGTTTGGCTAGACTGTAGAGTGTAGAAAGGGAAGCAATATGTAGCTGAGAAGGTAAGGCTATAAGGAAACAAACAGAAATTTATACTTGATCTTAGGGGAAATAAGAAACCACTAGAGTTTTTGGAATAGGATGTGGAGTGGATGGGTGATGTGGTTAGAGCGTTGGCAGGGGTGTGGCAGGACTGGAGTAGGTTGATACTAGAGGCAGGGAATCTAATTTGGAGACCAGTGCAATGATCTAGGTCAGATGATGAGTGCCATAACTAGGCTGGTGGCCATGTAAGTGAAGAGAAGGGGAACTATGTCAGAGGTTGTAAGGATGGACATGGCAAGATTAAGCAACTGACTAGATCTGTGGAAAATGCTTGTGGGTGAGGAGTTTGGGATAATGTTATGATTCCAAACCTGTGTAATTGGACAGTTCAAGTTTCCTTGGCAGCATTAGCAAATGTGGGATAAGTGGTGGGTTTGGGTGGGGGGAGATAATGAGTTTTGTTTTGTACCTGTTGAGTTTGAAATGTCTTTGGAATGCCTAGTTTGAAATGTCTCCCTAACTTCCTCTCCTAGTATCTATATATAGAAACTATAAAATAATTAATTCATTACTCAAATTTTTCCTTTCAAATGATCTGCTAAATCATTACTCAAAATTCAGTAAGCTGAATTTTGCTTCAACCAAAAAGAAGTCAAGGGTTAACTAGATATAAATATATTGTAAATTTATCTAAAATATACACATATTTATGAATGGATGTATGTGTGTATATGTGTATATACATATAACATATACATGCATATATACACACATATGAATGGGCCCAATTTTTCTTAGGGTTACAGTATTTATAATTAAACTCAACTTCTGTAAAGTAAACTTCCTTAAGCTTCAAAGGAGGGAACCATATAGACTTTAGGGGATATTATTATTCCTAGGTAAAATAAATGAATTATTGTAACAGGGTGTTACAGGTGTGTCATACCTGTTTCCCATTAGGATGTAAGATCTCTTAGGACAGTGACTATTTTAGTTTTTGTTTTTATATCTCTTGCATCTATGAGACAGAGTACCTTGCACATAGTAAGTGCTTAATAAATTCTTATTGGGCAGGTAGGTGGTGCAGTGAATACAGCACCAGCCCTGGAGTCAGGAGGACCTGAATTCAAATCTGGCCTCAGATGCTTGACACACCCTACTATCTGTGTGACCTTGGGCAAGTCACTTAACCCCAATCACTTTGTCTCCTGCCCTCCAAAAAAAATTACTTATTGAGTTAAAATGGCTGCAGTTTAATGGTTGGATAAAAACAAAGGAAACATAATGTGTGTACTTGTCTCCAAATAGATGCGTATACACACTCGTTTACAGGACCACTTGTTGCTAATATCTACTGGGGCTGAGAGTGATTTAGTCAATTTCCAGATGTATTTTTACTGTTTCCTGGGTCATTTGGGATGGGAAATGGGGAAAAAAAACAGTTAGGGGTATAGGGTAGTATATATCCAAACCACAACAAACAACAGAATTGACAGTATTTTAAATATAGCTGGATCGTTTACTGCTGATATCTCCAAATTTTCTAGACTTTAAAACATACCTTATGCCCTAACCAAACTTAGCAGGCTTTCTGTCCCAAGGAATGCACTCACCCCAGTGTTGATTGCTTCAGGATTGGTAATCTGTATGTTTGAGGTCATGGACCTGTTAAACTGATTCTTTTTCCAAATAGGATGTTTCTGAGTAATTGATTGTTTTCTGGTTATTTTCTCTCTCTTGTTCCATGAAGAAAATTGGATGGATTGGAAACCCATACGGGCTTCCACCAGTTTACCAACCCTGTACCAAAAAGTATTTCATTATCATTACAGCTAAAATATATTTGTCTTTTAGGAATATGAATCAACATAATTGATAAAACATTTGAGGTTCCTCAACAAGATTACTGAGTAGGAGAAAGGGGCACAGAAGACATAAAAAGGAGATCCCTTTCAACATTCCAGAGGGAACTAACAAAAATTTAGCATTTAGCAATAAACTCTGAGGTGACATTTGAGGGAAATTAAAAATTCATTAATTTACAATGGCATTAAAGGCTACACATTCAAGAGATCTTGTGACACAAATCTGGGAATCCTAGAGCACAATGGTGGTTACTCAAATGATAAGGTTCAAATGATTATGTATCTTTACTTTTCGATCTCCACTAAACAATAAAACCCATATGGTGAGAATGCTAAGTAAATATTTTAGTGGAAAGAATTAGTCACAGGGATTAGGGGCAGAGCCAAGATGATGGAGTGAAAGCAGGGACATACTTGAGTTCTCTCACAAATTCTTTCAGATACATCTAAAAAGTGAATATGAACAAATTTGATAGTGGTAGAATCCTCTGGGAGACAGAGTGTGTCAGATTTCCAGCCCAGGAGAGTCCAGTTGGTCAATGGGAAAAAAACCTTGTTGCACTCGACTGGGAGAGTGTAGAACACGTGGGTCTACATCTGACTATGGGGGGACTCTGGGAGGCTGAATCACTAGCACAGTGGTGATTACCAAACCTCTCAGTGTAGGATGGGGTCTGTCGAGCTGAGTGAGACAGAAGTGCAAAGTCTACCGCAGTGGCAGCAGTTACTCCTGGAGCTACCAGCCCACAGACTAAATGTTTGAAGGTTACCTACTTGTATTTCTGGGAACCAAGATGGCAAAGTAAATTGTAAATACTGTCATTCCCCACTTGATAACCTTGAAAAACCCAGAGAATATTGTGCCAGGAGAAATTCTGGAATAGGGGAGCCAGCAACAGTAGGGGTAAAGCAGTCTTTTAGCTTAGGAGGCTAGGGAGATTGACAGGTAGGGCCCCTCTTGCTGTGGCTAACTGGGTCCAGTACAGGATGGGAGGTATCCCAGTAAGCCCCACCTCAGCAGACCAGCAGGGGATACTGAACCCCAAGGGGGTAGAGCCAACATCAGGACCGTAGGCATGCCTTCACACAGCCAGGGAAATTGGCAGATACCAGTGCAGATGACAGCTGAGGCTATCTGTGCTATAGCACAGTCCTAGGGGAAGAGGAGACTTCCAGTGGCCAGACCGCTCCTCCCCAACCACACACTGTGAGCTTTAGTATAACCCTGGGGAAACTCAGAAAGACATTACCTGGCCACAAGCCTTGGCACACACCAATCAGTTCCAGCTCAACACCAGGCCCTTAGCTCCCAACACAAGAAACTTGGAACAGAATCCTCCCATGATACAGAAGCATAGATCCACTTTTTTTTTTTTTTGCTTTTTAGAGGGGGGAAGGCAGGGAAATTGGGGTTAAGTGACTTGCCCAAGGTCACATGGCTAGTAAGTGTTAAATGTCTGATTCTGGATTTGAATTCAGGTCCTCCTGACTCCAGGGTTGGTGCTCTATTCACTGAGCCACCAACCACCCCAGAGATCCACTTTAAAGCCTGGAAAAAAGGCAATCACAATGAAGAAGAAAAGTAGAAAAACAAGGACCATAGAATCCTACTCTCAAGACAGGAATGAGCAAAATGTGAACACAGAAGAGGATAGCATTGACACGATATCCACATTGGAAACCTCAAAAGGGAATATGAATTGGTCTCAAGCACAAAAAATCATTCTTGGAAGAGCTCATGGAGGATTTTAAACACCAAATTAGATACAAGATAAATTGACCAATTATTTTAAAAATACAATGGACAAAATGGAAAAAAAAATCATGGATGAGAACAAATCTTTAAAAAGTAAAGTTGATGAAATGAATAACTCCTTGACAAGTAAAATTGGCAAAATGAAAAAAGAGGTACAGAAGCTAATTGAAGAAAATGATAAAATAAATGTTAGAATTGGGCAAGTAGGAGCTAGTGACTCTACAAGGCATCAAGAATGAGTCAAACAAAATCTAAAGAAGGAAGAAATGGAAGAAAAATATAAAATATTTCATTTGAAAAAAAAACGGCTTGGAAAATAGATGCAGGAGAGATAATCTAAGAATTATTGCTCTCCTAGAAAACCATGATGAAAAAAAGAGCCTGGACAGTATCTTCTAAGAAATCATCAAGGAAAATTGCTCTGGGGTCCTAGAATCAGAGGGTAAAATAGTTATCAAAGGAATCCACCAATAATCTCCTGAAAGAGATCCCAAATTGAAAAGTCCAAGGAATACTGTAGCAAAATTCCAGAATTATCAGGTCAAGGAGATGTAATAGGAATGGGAATTTGAAGATCTTCCCTGCCCTTTAATAGGCCTGCTTTGAAAGTAAACTCTACTCCCTAAAAGGCTGAATGTAATCACACAGAGCCTGTGATGGGAGGAATTTGCTGAAGGGTGGAGCAGAGCCCACAGGAAGTTTCCCTGCTTTGAAGATAAACTCTTCCCCCTAATAGGCTGAATTGTAGTCACATGGAGCTTGTGGTGAGAGGCATTTACTGAAGGGTAAAGCAGAGCTCACAGGAAGCTGGGAGTCAGAGCTAGATTAGATGTCTGGGGGAAAGGATGCTCAAGGAAGGAGTCAGGCTCGTGAGGAAATATTGATCTTATATTGGTTTGAGGGAAGGCTAAAGTTTGCTGTGGCTTTCTGTGCTGTTAAAGCTTGTTAACTTCTTTACTACTAAGATGGAATTGGCTTACTGGTTTTGGGATTTGGTTTTCTGGTGTCTAAATAAATACTTTGCTTCTGTCCTCTATATGGAAAGTTTGTTATATTTTGCAATCAAGGACCATGTGGGAATATTTATGGTCACAGTCTTTATCATGATTGTGGGTGCTATAAATATTGCATTGACACCATAGGAGAAAATAATGCAAGCAGCCAGAAAGAAACAATTAAAATACTGTGGAACTACAGTCAGGATCACACAGGACCTTGCAGCTTCTACATTAGAAGATTGGAGGGCTTAGAATATGATATTCCATAAGTCAAAGGAACTTGGACTACAACCAAGAACCAAGTATCCAGCAAAATTGGGCATAATCTTTCACGCAAGGAGATGGGCATTCAATGAAATAACAAACTTCTAGACCTTCCTGATGAAAAGGCCAGAGCTCAAAGGAAAATTTGATTTTCAAATACCAGAATCAAGAGAGGTATAAAAAGGTAACCAGGAAAAAAAAGAGGAAAAAAATCTTTATTATTCAATAAGGGCAAATTGTCTATATCCCTATATGGATGATACTCGCTAATCTTGAGAGTTTTTGTTTATTGTGACATTTAAAAGGGATATACAGAGTGTGTGGGTAAAAATTAACTGATGTGATGAGAAAACCTAATTAAGGGGTGCAAAGGGATTGTAATGGGAGAAGAGGAAAAGTGTAGGCAGGAAAGCATAATTATATCACATGAAGAGGCACAAAAACTTAATATAGTAGAGGGAAAGAAGGGAAGGAGAAGAGCATTGTTTGAGATTTATACTCATTGGATTTGGTTCAAGGAGGGGATAACATACTCTGTTAAGCATAGAAATCTAATGTGCCCTACAGGCTGTAGGAGGGGAAAGGGGAAAGGAAAGGGGGGGAGGTTAGAAAGGAGGGAAGAAGTAGTAAGGAAAAAGGTAAGAAAAGGGAGGAGGGCTGATAGGGAGGAAATATTGAGGGAGGCAGTGGTCAAAAGCAAAACTCTTTTGAGAAGGGGAAGGGAGAAATAAAAGCATAAATGGAGGGAAATAGAATGGAGAGAAAGACACAGATAGTAATCATAACTGTGAATTTGAATGGGATGAACTCTCCCTAAAATGGAGACAGATAGCAGAATGGATTAAAAACCATAATCCCATAATATGTTGTTTACAAGAAATATATTTGAAACAGGGGAATACACACAGGGTAAAAGGCTGGAGTAGAATATATTATGCTTCAGCTAAAGTAAAAAAAGTAGGGGTAGCAATCCTAATCTCAGACAAAGTAATAGCAAAAATAGATCTAATTAAAAGCGATAAATAAGGAAAATATATCCTGCTAATAGGCACCACAGACAATTAAGTAATATCATTACTAAATATATATGTACCAAGTGGTATAGCATCCAAATTCTTAGAGGAGAAGTTAAGGGAGTTAGAGGAAGAAATAGACAGCAAAACTATACTATTGGGGGACATCAATCTCCCCTTCTCTGACTTTGATAAATCTAACCTCAAAATAAACAAGAAAGAAGTTAAGGAGGCAAATAGAATTTTAGAGAAGGTAGATATGCTAGACCTCTGGAGAAAACTGAATGGGGATAAAAAGGAATATAACTTCTTTTCGGTGGTACATGCCACATACATAAAAATTGACCATGTACTAGGGCATAAAAACCTCACAATCTAATGCAGAAAGGCAGAAATATTAAATGCATCCTTTTCAGATTATGATGCAATAAAAATTATATGTAATAAAGGGCCATAGAAAGATAGACTAAAAATTAATTGGAAACTAAATAACCTAATCCTAAAGAATAAATGGGTCAAGCAACAAATCATAGCAACAATCAATAACTCCATTCAAGAGAATGACAATGAGACAACATACCAAAACTTATGGGAGCCAGGGAAAGCAGTTCTTAGGGGAAGTTTTATATCTCTGAATGCTTACAAGAATAAAATGGAGAAAGAGGAGATCAATGAATTGGTCATGCAACTGAAAAAGCTAGAAAATGAAAATCGCCAATTAAATATTAAATTAGAAATACTGAAAACCAAAGGAGAGAGCAATAAAATTGAAATTAAGAAAACTACTGAACTAATAAATAAAACTAAGAGCTGGGTTTACGAAAAAAACCCCCAATAAAATTGATAAAACTTTAGTCAATTTGATTAAAACAAAGAAAGAAGAAAACCAAATTACCAGTATCAAAAATAAAAAAGGGTGAATTCACTTTCAATGAAGAGGAAATTAAAACAATAATTAGGAATTATTTTGCCCAATTGTATGGCCCTAAATTTGACAATCTTAATGAAATGGATGAATATTTACAAAAATATAAATTGCCCAGATTAAGAGAAGAGGAAATAAAATACTTAAATAATCTCATCTCAGAAAAAGAACAAGCCATCAAGAAACTCCCTGGGAAAAATCTCCTGGGCTAGATGGATTTACAAGTGAATTCTATCAAACATTTAAAGAACAATTAATTCCAATACTATATGGAGTATTTGGGAAAACTGGTGAAGATTCCTACCAAATTCTTTTCATGATACAAATATGGCACTAAATTGGAACCTAAATTGGGAAGAGCCAAAACAGAGAAAGAAAATTATAGAACAATTTCCCCAATGAATATGGGTGCAAAAATTTAAAATAAAATATTGGCAAAAAGATTACAGCAATTTATCAGGAGAATAATACACTTTGATCAGTTAGGATTTATTCCAGGAATGCAAGGCTGGTTCAATATTAGGATAACTATCAGAACAATTCAGCATATTAAGAGCAAAACTAACAGAAATCATATGATTATCTCAATAGATGCAGAAAAGGCTTTTGACAAAATATAACACCCATTCTTATTAAAAACCCTAGAAAGCATAGGAATAAATGGTGTCTTCCTTAAAATGATAAGTAGCATCTACCTAAAACCATCAGCAAATATTATATGTAAAGGGGATAATCTAGAAGCATTTCCAGTAAGATCAGGGTTGAAACAA
The DNA here is from genome assembly GCF_028583685.1 of Petaurus breviceps papuanus. NCBI lineage: Eukaryota > Metazoa > Chordata > Mammalia > Diprotodontia > Petauridae > Petaurus > Petaurus breviceps. The sequence goes on from NW_027185764.1 coordinate 25,523,976, forward strand.
GGATTTCCACCATCACACCTGTTATTCAATTTGGTACTAGAAATGATAGCTTTAGCAATAACAGAAGAAAAAGAAATTGAAGGAATTAGAATAGGCAAAGAAGAGACTAAGTTAACATTTATCAAAGAAATTTGCTACACAGATTTCCCCCCCCCTACTTAATTGTTTCTCTTCTAATGGAAATGCTCCTTTTATTGATAAGACCTGAGGAGAAAACTGGAAAATATTTTGGAAAAAATTGAGTTTGGAGCTGTTGCTATATGCCAAAAGAAATTTAAATTAGATATGCAATCTGAATATTAAAGGTCACACCATTAAAAAATCAGAAGAAAATAAGATCAGTTGTTTTTCCCAATTATACCTGAAGGAATATTCTTAAGTACACAAGGGAAAGCAAATATCATAAAAGAAACAAGAGAGAAATTGTGAGTACCTAAAATTAAAAAGCTTTTGCCCAAATAAAATCAATGAATACAGAATGAGAAGATAAGAAGTAAAGGAGAAAAGATGTTTGCATCAATTATCATGGGTAAAAGCTTGGCATCCAAAATATATAAGGAACTGACACAAATACATAAAACCAAGAGCCATTTTCCCAAGGAATGGTAGTTGAAGGATATGAAAAGTTTCCAAAACAAAATTGCAAGCTATAACAATTATGTGAAAACATGCTATAAATCACACATATTAAGAGGAATGCAAATAAAAACAATGCTGATATTTCATCTCACATCACTCAAATTGGTAAGGAAGATAAAAATGAGAAGATTGGAGGGGCTTTGGGAAGACAGGCACACTGATACATGGAGGTGTAAATATGTGACTTTGTCCAATTATTTTGGATATCAATTTGGAATTATGCAATAAAAAATAATTAACTTTTCATACTCTTTTTTTTTTTTTGCCTTTTGGAGGGCAATTGGGGTTAAGTAACTTGCCCAAGGTTACACGGCTAGTATTTTTGTGTGGGTGTTAAGTGTCTCAGGCTGGAACCGAACTCAGTTCCTCCCAACTCCAGGGCTGGCGCTTTACTCACTGCGCTACCTAGCCGCCCCAACTTTTCATACTCTTTGACCAGTAAACCTATCACTGAGTATATACCCTCAATGAAGTCAAAGACATAAACAAAGGCTCACTACATATCTAGTTTTTAACTGTAGTCCTCTTTCCAGTAGGAAAGAATTAGAAACAAGATGGGTGTCCATTAACTGGGGAATGGCTAATACAAAAAATAGCATATGTATGTAATGGAATATTATTGGTCATAAAGAAATGATAAATATGAAGAATCCAGAGAAATTTGTAAAGATTTGTATAAGGTGATGGAAAGAGAAATAAAAAGTACTAACATTATGTTATACAATATATGCAATGCCTACAACATATTAACTCTGGGTAACAGAAAATTAAGTTATTTACTCAGGAAACTCTGAATAACAGAAAATCCATCACTATTAGGTACCAGAGAACAGATATTGAAACATAACTTGCCCTTCATGACAAAGAGGTTGGGGACCACTATAATACACTATTGTATATACCATCAGATTCTCTCTCTGTGTCATATGTTTTGCTTAATTGATTTTGTTATCACAAGGAAAGATTCAGTTTGGAGGGGATGGGATAGTAAGTAACTTCAATGAAAATTTAAAAATTAAAATGCATTTTAAGAAGATATAATTCAATCAAATTCAATGAACTTAAGCCCTTACTATGTGCCAGGACTGTGCTAGGGATACAAAAGAGGCAAAAGATAGTCTCTACCCTCAAGGAGATTAAAATCTTATGAGTGAAACAACACACAAATTCTTTAATTTTTTTTTTTTTTTGCTTTTTTGGAGGGGGAAGGTAGGGCAATTGGGGTTAAGTGACTTGCCCAAGGTCACGTGGCTAGGTTTGTGTGTGTGTGTGTGTGTGTGTGTGTGTGTGTTAAGTGTCTGAGGCCGAATTTGAGCTCAGGTCCTCCTGACTCCAGGGCTGGTGCTCTATTCACTGCACCTCCTAGCTGCCCCGACAAATTCTTTAAAATATATTTTTATTTCATTAAATATTTCCCAGTTACATGCAAAAAACCCTCCCTTTTAATATTCATTTTTAAAATTGTGAGTTTAAAATTGATCTACCCTTCTATTTCTTAGCAAGCATGAGACTGTTTTTACGAAAACTGCTTTGTAATATAGTTTGAAATCAGGTACTGCTAGGCCACCTTCCTTCACATTTTTTTATTAGTTTCCTTGATATTCTTGATCTTTCATTCTTCCAGATGAATTTTGTTACTATTTTTTTCTAGCACTATAAAATAATTCTTTGGTAGTTTGATTGGTATGACACTGAATAAGTAAATTAACTGAGGTACAATTATTATTTCTTAAAATATTGACTTGGCCAAAGCATGAGCAATTAATATTTCTCTAATTGTTTAGATCTGTCTTTATTTGTGTGAAGAATGTTTGTAATTGTCTTCATATTGTCCTTAGATTTGTCTTGGAAGGCAGGTTCCCAAATATTTTAAATTGTCTACAACTATTTTAAATGGAATTTTTCTTTCTATCTCTTGCTGGTGAGCTTTGTTGGTAATACACAGAAATGCTGATGATTTATGTGGGTTTGTTTTATAACCTGAAACTTTGCTAAAGTTGTACATTGTTTCAACTAGCTTTTTAGTGAATTCTCTAGGGTTCTCTAAGAATACAATTATATGGGTGACTATGTGGTGCAGTGAATAGAGCACTGCTCCTGGAGTCAGGAGGACCTGAGTTCAAATCCAGCCTCAGACACTTAGCATACTTACTAGCTGTGTGACTTTGGGCAAGTCACTTAACCCCAATTGCCCTCCAAAAAGCCTCCCCCCCAAAAGAATGTGATTATATCATCTACTAAGAGCGATAGTTTTGTTTCTTCATTGCCAGTTTTTATTCCTCCAATTTCTTTTTCTTGTCTTATTGCTATAGCTAATACAAAATCAAATAATGGATGTGATGATGGACATCCTTGCTTCACCTCAGATCTTACTGGGAAGATTTCACATTTATTTCCATTCCAGATAATGCTTGTTCTTAATTTTTGATAAATACTACTGAATATTATACTCTAATCCTTCTGCCTCTTTAACATGGTTGCTACTAAATCTTGTGTGATTCTGACCATGGCTCCATAATATCTGAATGATTTATTATTGGTTGTTTGAACTATCTTCTCTTTGCCTAGAAGCTGAGAAATGTGGCTATAATATACCTGGGAATTTTTATTTTGAGATCTCTTTCAGGTGGTGATTAGTGGATTTTTTTTTCAATTTTTATTTCACACTGTGGTGCTAGGATATCAGTGCAATTTTCCTGGATAATTTCTTAAAATATGATGCCCAGGTTCTTTTTTTGATCATGTCTTTCATGGAGTTCAAAAATTCTTAAATTATCTCTCCAGCATCTATTTTTCAGGTCACTTGTTTTTCTGATGAGATATTTCACATTTCCTTCTATTTTTTCTTTTTTTTTTGGATTTTGTTTGTTTCTTTTTTTTCACATTTTGGAGGACAATTGAGGTTAAGTGACTTTCCCAAAGTCACATGGCTAGTAAGTGTGTCAAGTGTCTGAGGTTGGATTTGAACTCAGGTCCTCCTGACTCCAGGGCTGGTGTTCTATTTACTGGGCCACCTAGCTGCCCCTATTTGATTATTTCTTGATGTTTCAAGGATTCATTAGGTTCTACTTCCCAATTCTAATTTTTAAGAAATTATTTTATTCAGTGAGCTTTTCTTCATTTTTTTCCCTTTTCCATCTGGCCAATTCCATTTTTTAAAGTGTTATTTTCTTCAATATATTTTTTGTACCTCTTTTACCAAGTAGTTGATTCTCTTTTCATAATTTTCTTCCTTCATTCTCATTTTTTTACATAATTTTTCTTCTATCACTCTTTTTTTGATTTTGAAAATTAAATTTTTTTTAGTTCTTCCAGTTGGACTTGTATCCAATTCATATTTTTTCTTTCAGGCTTTGCTTGTAGTTGTTTTGACTTTATTATCTTTTTCTAAGTTTGTCTTTATATTCCTTGTCACCAGAGTAACCTATAATGGATGATGGTCAGGTTCTTTTTTGTTTGTTTTCTCATTTTTACAGCCTATTTCTTGACTTAATTTATTTTAAAGTTAGGCTCTGTTCTCAGTGGGTGGGGGTGGGGTGAAAAGGGCACTGTCCCAAATTTCAGGCTTTTTCACACTTCTGTTTTCAGACCTAGTTCTAGAAGTCTAGAAGTTTTTGGAGATTCAAAGGTGGTGTTATCAGGGGAGAGTTGGGGCCATTGTTCTCCTGGTCTGTGCTCTGGTCCCTCCCTTGGAAGGGTCCCTGATCACTTGGGACTGCAACTGATAATGCTCTTCAAGATTCCCTTGGGACCAGAAGAAATATTGCTCTTCAGTGTCTCTGCTCCTTCTTGATCAAAAGTGCTCCTCTTCACCCTTGAACTATAAATTGGATTTGAGTATATGCAATGGAACTGCTCTAGCCCTACTATACAGGTTTAGCACAGGAGTGCCCTGTAATCTCTTTCTGACCAATTATCAGGTCCACTTACCCTCTACAGCTTTAGACCTCCCATTAGAAGCAGATGCTGATGCTTCTAATGTCCCCTCCTCATTCCACCATTGATGTTTCATCCACACCAGCCAGCCTTCACCCCTTTGCCCAATTTCCTAAGTTGTCTTAGCCAGAAGAATGTCTCACTCTGACCTTTTCTTGACTCTTTCACTCCAGAGTTTGATTTGAGGAATTATTTTTAAGTTGTGTGGAAGGAAATATTGGGAGAGGTTGGCTGAGTGCTTTCTCTACTCTATCATCTTGGTTCCACTTTGCTCCCCTCCCCCCTTCCCCATACAGATAAATATATACAGAGCAAACTATAAATAAATAAGAAATAATCAACAGGGGAAATGCACTGGACTTAATAAGAGTTAGAGAAGGCTCCCTGTAGAAGATGGGATTTTAGGTTGCAACTTAAAAGAAGCCAGAGAAGTTAATAGATGATGTGGAGAGGGGAGAGCATTCCAAGCATGGAGGACAGATAGAGAAAATGCCCGAAGCCAAAAGATGGAGTGTCTTGTTTGTGGAACAGCTAGTAAGCCAGTGTCACTGGGTTGAAGAGGATGTGTTAAGGAGCAATGTATAATAAAACTGGAAATGTAGGAGGGGGCTAGGTTATAAAGGACTATGAATGCCAAACAGAGGATTTTGTATTTACTCCAGGAAGTAATAGGAAGTCACTAGAATTTATGACGTAGAGTGATGACATGATCAGACCTGTATTTTAGAAAACTGGCTTTAGTAGCTGAAAGCAGAATGAATTAGAGTGGGGAGAGACTTAAGGTAGGCTGACCTACAAGCAGGCAACTGTAATATTCCTGGTGGGAGAAGGGTTTGTATTTGAGCAGTGTTGCAAAGGTGAAATTGGCAGGCCTGAGCAACAGCTTGGAGATGCTGGTGAGAACTCAGAATGCTAGGCTCTGAACCTGAGGGACTGAGGGGATGGCATTGTGCTCTACAGTATGAGGAAAGGGGAAAGGATGGGGTGGGATAGTTTAGAAGGAAAGAGAATGAGTTCAGTTAGGGACATGCTGAGTTTAAGATCTCTGGATCTTAAATGTAGAGAACTTTCAGGAGTTCCCTGGCTCCACTAATGAAATGTTCCCCTCCCCTGTATTATTACTTGAAAGGTTATAGGGCGGATAAGCAGGAGGACATATAACATTGTTTGAATGCAGAGAACTTTTGGGGTCCCTTGGCTGAGCTAAAGGAATATTCCCTTGCCCTATACAGTTACCTGCAAGGTTACAGGGCAGATAAGCAAGACTGTGTGTAATCTTTTTTTATTTATGCCTCCAGATATGGTCTTATGATATTACCTTAATAAATAACTAACCTTAAGCAAGGGTAAATATTAAACAAGATCAAGGGAGAATCCTTGTACATTGTATTATTTTGGGGTGTCTACATTCTTTTGGGTCACATAGACCTTCTGTTGGCAGGGGGGGCATATAAACTCTGTAAGCCCCTTGCATCTTTGGCTCTGTATGAAATGGCACTGTAATAGACTATTGATTACACCCCAGTCTTGTTATTCTCACCGCTTGATAGCCCATCAACTGCTCTGGTGGCAATAAGTGGCTCCCACAACTCAGGGAATAAGGACTGCTGTAGATTCTCTAGCAACGGCCCCCAGGATTTGCCAGCAGGAAGTGGGCCCACATGAAATTCAAGGGACAACATATTTCTTTCAAGGTAAGGGGAAGGCTCTAGAAGGGCATTCATGGGCGTGCTCAATTTTCATAATCAGAGCTCACAGAGACGTAGTACGGGAGGAAGCTTAGTGAAGGGCTTACAAGATGAAGGAAAAGATCTGAGAATATTACAACTTATAGTGTGTAAGAAAGGAATTTCAGTTAAGAAACAGATTTTGAAAAAAATGTTTAAAAATAGTCTATCAGGAAGCCCCATGGTTCCCTAGTGGCTCCCAGATCAGAGGAGCTGATTGGGAAGCAGTGGGAGTGATGAGGTATGGGCTCTGGGAGCCCCCTTGAGCTCTCCTTGACTCCTTGAGGTACAGGCTCTGGGAACCTCCCTTGGACTCTTAAATTGCCTCATTTGGCATTTGCATGAGGCAATGAGCCTTACATTGTGGCTGGGCCCAGACCTCTAGCCTAGTTACTAATTGCTAACTACTAGCCTAGTTACTAGCCTAGCCCTCCATTGTTCATCTACTTCCCACCCTTGAACCTATCAAAATATCAATACACCCTTGAACTGGCCTAGCCCACCATTGTCTGTAGCCTCCAGTTACCTCCCACCCTTAATCACTCATTGACCTCATTATCTCCTCCTGAAGACTCTCCCTAAACTCCTTCTCTAGACCATCCTAGATTCCTCCCACAACCTTCTGTATATAAGACCCCATCTCACACCATGTGGGGGGAGAGTGCCATAGAATGCCATGTGGGTGAGAGTGCCATAGAATTCCATAGTGAGAGCACCATAGAATGACCTAGCACAGACTTACTCTGTGTCTAACGCAAGCGAACTTTTAATAAATTTTACTTTTCTTTGGCTAAGAAGACTTGAGTCGAATTCATTTGGCAGGATCTGGCATGTTGGTATTTTGGGGTCTGCAGAGCAACCCTAACCCTGTTAGTGGGTAACCTCTTCATTTTTATGGTTCCCTGACCGGGAAACATTGCTAACCTTGAATTCTTCTCCAGTCAGGACTGGAAGGTAAGTAAGCCTCTCTCTTTCCCTAGGACTTTGGAAATGCAGGTGTGTGTGTGTGTGTGTGTGTGTGTGTGTGTGTGTGTGTATGGTTTTTTTCTGGACCTGACCTCTCAGGTCCCATTAGGTGAGACAGCTAGGAGGCTGTTTTGTGCTCAGCCTGACCTCAGGTTTTGGGTCCTATTTGGTTATTTTGGAGAACATGGACATATGCGCAATTTCTGAAGAATGGAGGATAAGGACAGACGCCCCATCTGGAAGTGTAAGCCATATTCTTTCCATTTTCTTAGCACTAGGAAACTGGGAAAATTTCAGGTACTTTTTTGAGGGTATTTTTGTTTGTTTTTTGAGGCTTACTCTCAAACCTTCCTTTATGGAGGAAGGGACTTTCAGACCCTATGCCTGTAGCTCCCAAAAGTTCACCTTTGGGTTGTCTTTTACAACATTGGAAAAAATTTAGTTTCTCTGGAGATTTTAAAAAGGAAAAGTTGGGGTTTTTTCGCAACACTGTTTGGCCTAGGTATAGCCTAAAAGACGATGAATCGTGGCCTGTTTTGGGGACTTTAAAAGAGAATACTCTGTTGCAGTTAGAATCATACTGTTTCAGAGAAGGAAGATGGATAGAAATTGCCTACTTAATGGCTTTTGTTGAACTTTCTCAGAACAAGGTTTTCAGGAAAGACTGTGAGATGCTTGAAGCTAGAGCCCCTCCACAGAGGGACAACGGGGACCAATTAAATGACCCCTTTCCTATGGCTTCATCCCCAGCCCCTCCCGCCTCGGCAACTCCTGCTCAGGTCACTGAGGCAGCTCCCCCAGACCCTTCTGTTGTACCCCAACCCTTTTCCCCATGGTTCCGCTTCCCTTTTCCTCTAGCCCAACACCCCTCATTTCCTGTCTCCTACACCATCTGTATATCCTACCCTGAATCTTCCAGCATGGCCCCTTCCCCCTCAGGAACCCCTGCTCACATCCTAGCCACTGGTCAGGCTGAAGTGACTCCCTCTGTGGACCCTCCCCATGAGGTAACACCCACTCAGCCCTCAAGCCCTACCCCCAAGGCAGTCATAGAGGTATCTCTTCTGACCCTTCCACTGCTCATGTACCAGCTGACTTACCCCCTTGCCAGCCAGATCCCCCAGTCTTGCAGTCTGATCCAGTTCAGCCAGCACTCCCCAGTCACTCCCTTATAGGAAGTGGGACTTCCAATTTCCCTTCCCAAGCCCCTGTCCCCATAGAACCTTCAGGACTTTTTTACTTAAGGGAAGCAGCTCTCTCATCAGGTGGGACAACTAGAGTGCATGTCCCATTCTCCATTTCAGATCTCAATCAAATAAAAAAAAAGTTGGGTAAATTCTTCAGTAAACAAAGTTTACTGAAGGCTTTTGGGACTTATCCCTGCAATTTGAGCTTTCTTGGGGTGATTTGCATATCCTCTTCTCTACCTGTTGTTCCACTGAGGAGAAGTGGAGTATCTGGGAATGAGCCCCAAAATTTGGGGATTGTTTGGCTAGCAATGACCCCAGAAAATATCCCCCAGGAACAGCTGCTGTTCCCACTAGTGACCCAGGATGGGATTATCAGATCTGGGAAAACAGAGAAAAGAGAGACCATATGGTACTTTGCCTGCTAGAATGCCTAAGAACTGCATTTCAAAAGCAAGTATATTATCAGACAGTTGGAGAAACTTCTCAGACAAATCAAGAAAACCCCACCCTTTTCCTAGATAGACTTGCAGAAGCTATTAGAAAGTATACAAATTTAGATCCTGACTCCATAGAAGAGGCAGCAATCCTTAACATGTATTTTATTAGTCAGTCTGCCCCAGATATTAGGAGAAAACTGCAGAAATTGGCATTGGGACCCCAAACACCTCAGGCACAATTACTGGAGATGGCCTTTGAAGTCTTTAATAACAGAGATCTGGTTGCAGCAGAGAGAACTCAGGGAACGAACCAGAGACAGAGAACATGCTTGATTCTTGGCTGCTGCCATGGCCAGGAAAAACCCTTCCAGAGGACCCCCTTGGAGGAAGCCCAGTCACTTGGGCAGTGGGGAAATCTGCTTTCAATGTCACAAGCAGGGTCACTGGTCCAAGGAGTGCCCCTCCAGGGCACCCCCCCAGAGGGAGCCCCAGGAACCAACACCTCTAGAACCATGTCCAACTGACCAGGAGGGACATTGGAGGAAGGATTGTCCCCGAGTTTGGAAAAGTGGTAGAGCCACCTCCTAGTACCCTGTCCTCCAGTCTTCTCAAAACTCAAAATGATGGTGAATCCTGGGTCTTGGCAATGCTCCCACCTTCTCCATATCCCTTACTGAACTCTGGGCAAGCATGGAGGCTGAAGGTAAGGTTACCCACTTTATTATGGCTAAGTTCTTTGTTCTAACCAATTGGTTCTACCCTCCCCTTGACCAGTCAGGTCAGGGGCATGGAAGGGGAAACTATAGGATGTTTCCAGATATACCCAGTCCTCTGCCTACTTGAGGATCTGTTGTTTGAACACTCCTTCTTTATGCTCTCCTCTTAACCTTTTCCCTTGTTGGGAAGGGACCTGTTGGTGAAATTGGGAAGCCAATTTTCTCTAGTTAAGCCTCCCAGATCTCTCTATGTTCCCTCAGGAGTGTGGGAGATAGTTGATTCAATTGTTTGGGATCAGGAAATTCCTGGGTGAGCTATTTCTGCCATCCTGGCATTTGTTTTTGACTCCTAGATCCTAAGGTGTTCCCCCAGAGTGGTCTATATCCAATTAAACCCAAGGCCTGGGAGAACAAGGACTGTGTCAACAAATGCAGAGACTGGACATTTGGACCCCCCAAACCAGAACCAGAGGAGGCTGGCAGCAGAGGAGGAGCCAGAGCCTAAATGAGGGCAAGCAGACAGTGATCCTGCTCACTACTATCCTTGCTCAGCTTCCAGTAGTTGCCTCTACAAGATACTGGGTGGTTCTTGATCATCCACCCTGGGTGGAGATGGTTGGGTAGGGGGAGTTTCTTCCAGAAATCACTTTAGAAGGAAACGGGTCAGTCCATATTGCCAAAGATTTTGATATTCATAATGCAAACATAATCCATCCTGTGCTTGATTTTAATTTTACTGCGTTAGTGGATGAACTGCCTTTGCGTTTTTCTACTTTTAATACGTCCTCATGTATCTTGTTATTACAAATTATCAAGTATCATTATGAATATCATCCTTGGGACAGATGCAAACATGTTGATGCCCTTGTGGACATTCTTGTATTAATCTATCTTCTATATCTATGTGAAAGCATAGAATTAAAGGAAAGCTGAATGGAAACGCCTATACTAAAGGAATTTTCAGAGTTAAGGACGTAGTATGCTTTGAAAACATCACAACATATACTATGGGAATTTTTGGGATTTTTTTGAATTGCTCAGGATTGTGGGATAAACATCAGATGTCATATCCAGACCGAGACGAGCGGGACTCATCTTCGGGTCCAGAGGATCCCCCATTTTTAAACCGTAGGACTAATGTACCTGTTTACCATCAGGTGGAACAGCAAAGCTACATTTCCTGGCACAATGACACAAACGTTAATCACAGACATTGGTGGGTATCCAAAACAAAACTGATTTGGACACTCATAGAGAGGAAACCCTGAAATATGGAAAATCCCTTTGCCATGGGCCCCAATAACAACAGTTTTTGCTATTTTTTGCTCCTAATGGGACATACTTGAGCAAGACTGACCACAGCTTTGTACGTGTTTGTTTAGGAGGGAGGTATGCATTCATGTGGGGAAATCATAGCAATGTACATATCACCAAAACTGATAAGCATTACAATGTCACATGTGTTAATTGTAAGGTTTCTGAATATCATGATAGTACTTCTTTGGGACAATTGCTATTTGTTATAAGAAGACCTATTATGGTAATGATACCTGTAGAGAGTGAGCATTGGTTTCACTCTTGTGCTGATCATTCTATTGCTCAAATTAATCAATTATTGGGTTTCAATTGAAAAAAGAGGTGTATTTCCTGTATTGTTGTTGGGATAATTGCTTTAATTACTACTATAGTGAGCAGTGTTGCTATGTCTATATCCATTAGCACTGTACAAAATCAGATAGTGCAAGCTCAATTTTTACATGAATTGTCTGTCAATGTTTCACGAGGATTTCTGTTTATAATCAGAAATCAACAAGGGTTTTTATAAAGCAATAACTCAGCTTGGAGATGATTTAATTGCTATAGCTGAGGAGATTGAATTACTATAAGTTAGACAAAGGTTAATATGTGATTATATATATATATATATATATTTCTGTATGGTAAACAAACAATATAATGAATCAGAATATAACATAACTCAAGTTAGAAATCATCTTAATGGGCTATGGAGTGACCATAACACATCCCTTGACATAAATAATTTAGAGAATTTGGCTTGCCTCATGGACCAAGAAAGTCAGAAGTCATTACTACCAAATTCAGAGGCAAAAAACATTGTTGATCAGATAAAGAGAGCTCAGGGAATTATTACCTGGGCAAATACAGCAAATAATAACCTTCCTGGGAATAAGGGTGGTATTACGTGTTTTATGTACTTGTTTACCCATCCTTATTTCCTGTTTTTGTCGTATCATTCAACAAGTGATATACAATGTCCAATTGCATGATTCTGCCCACAGCCTTTTAAAATACTAAATGTGGGAGATGTAGAGAACTTTCAGGGGTCCCCCAGCTCCACTAATGAAATGTTCCCCTCCCTTATATTATTACCTGGAAGGGTACAGGGCAGATAAGCAGGAGGATGTATAACCTTGTTTGGATGTAGAGAACTTTTGGGGTCCCTCGGCCCAGCTAAAGGAATATTCCTCTGCTCTATACAGTTACCTGCAAGGTTACAGGGCAGATAAGCGAGAAGGCTTGTAATGATTTTTTGTTTATGCCTCCAGATATGGTCCTATGATATTACCCTAATAAATAACTAACCTGAAGCAAGGGTAAATAGTAAACAAGATCAAGGGAGGGTCCTTGTGCATTGTCTGCATTCTTTTAGGGTGTCTACATTCTTTTGGGTCACACAGATCTTCTGTTGGGGGGCATATAAACTCTGTGAGTCTCTTGCATCTTTGGCTTTGTATGAAATGGTCCTGTAATAAACAGACTATTGATTACACCCTTGTCTCGTTATTCTCACTGCTTGCTAGCCCACCAACTGCGCTGGCCGCAGTACTTAAAAACTGGACATCCAGTTTGAGATGTCAGAAAGACAGCTGTAGATAAACAAATGAACACATTCTCTCAAAAGTAATAAGAATGGTGAAGAAACTCAAGAACATTCCCTGTGAGGATGCATTGAAGGAACTAGGAATGTCTACACTGAAAAAAATGAAGGGGAGGCATAATAGTTGTTGTCAAGATAGAAGGTAACCTTAGAAGGGAAGGAACTACAAGCAGCAAGTAACCAGGAATGGCTTCCTGCCTGTGAAATCTGAGTTGAGTTTTAGGTATATTGTACAAAGAATTGTCCAGCTATGAGTTATACCAGATAAACTATGTCAGGGGTAGGGAACCTGCTGCCTCAAGACCACATGTGACCCTCTAGGTCCTCAAGTATAGTCCTTAGACAATCCAAATTGCACAGAAAAAAATCCCCTAATAAAAGGATCTTTGTAAAGTTTGAATTCAAGTCAAAGGACTCTAGTTGAGGACCTAGAGGGCCATATGTGGCCTTGAGGCTGTAGGTTCCCCACCTCTGGTCGAGGAAGTCTTTCTAAATCTTTAAAATTCTTTATTCTCTGTAATAATAATAATTTTTCCTATTGCTCTGTATGTTTGCTTAATGGGTCATCGATATAATACATAAGTTATTTTATTACATAGAAAGGGAATGTTAGGTTATAAATTGTAGACAAATGGCAACAGTTATTGGCACATAGAAAGCTTTTAGCTTTTATAGTAGTTTTAAATTTCACTTATTAGTTCTAATCAGAATTTTCTCCATAGCTCTTATAGCTACTTTAGGAAACAAGGCTTTTTCTATCTGTTTCATAGTTACACACTGTCGTCCAGTAGGACTGAGCCCTGGTGCAGTAGCTTCCATGGATTCTGTCTGTCCTTGTACTTAACCCTGCTTTTAGGGCAGCTAAGTGGCAAAATCAATAAAGTTCCAGGCCTGGAGTCAAGAAGACTTGAGTTCAAATTTGACTTCACACACTTGCTAGCCGTGCGACCCTGGGCAATCCACTTAACCCCATTTGCCTCAGTTTCCTCCCTCATAAAAATGAGCTAGAGAAAGAATGGTAAACCACTCCAGTATCTTTGCTAAGAAAACTCCAAATGGAGTCACAAATTGTTGAAAACAACTGAAATGACAGAACAAGAACCACGTTCCTTTCTCTTATCAGTCTTGAGCTCTTCCCCAGGTCCACTCTCATGAGTTATTTCTGTTGTTAAATATTTCTTAAGTGACTAATCTATGCAGTTCCACATCCCACAATGATCATTTTACACATATTCTTTCCGAAGCTTCAATTTTTCTAAAGGCTGAAGGTTTTTACAGATGTCATTCTTTGTGGCCCTGCTACAGTCAGCAGGATTAGTAACTCTGGGTGGAACAGAACCCATGTATATTTCCAAGTCTTGTCTTCTCAAACAAACATCAGTGTAAAATGTTATCACATGTAAAAACCAATAACATTTTAATTATTCTGGCCCTGGTTGGGCTGTCATTTGTTCCCAAACCCACATTTCCCTTCAATTTCTCTCCTCCATTCATACTTATATCTTACTCTCTGACATGCACTTTTTGATCCAGTAATACTTGCCAAGACACTCCATCTCTTAGCTTCTGGCATTCTCTCTAATCCTCTCTCCTACCTGGAACATTCTCCCTTTCCTCTACCCTGACCACTAACCTCTGGCTTCCTTTAAGTTCCAACTAAATTCTGAATTTCTACAGGAAGCCTTCCCCAATTCTTCTCAATTCCAGTGCTTTCTCTGTTAAACTGTAAACTCTGAGAGGGTGGGATGACCTTTTGCCTTTTTTTACTATTCCCAGTGCTTAGCCCAATTCCTGGCATATAGTAAACAATAAATATTTATTGCTTGATTGACCAATTGTTAATTACTAACCTAAGGAAGACTTCTTCCATGGTTGTGACAGAAGCTCCAAAGCTGGCAATACCCAGATCTTTTTGTTTGTTTTCTAGTTCAGTAAACAAAGCTTCAAATCTAGAAGGCAAGTAGCAGAAAGAAATGTCACACTAAATAAATTTTTAGCCTTTTATTTTGGGTCCAAAATACATTTCTTCATGGAGCATTAAGAATAGTAGATTATAAACAGTTTTCTGACACTCTGTATTCTCTAACATGGCTTTCCTTTAAAACAAATTTCTATCAGGTCAGCCTGTCTCATTTACTCATATTTTCCCTCAGTTTTTATAACTGAACCATTCCTACCTCTTCTTTAAGCTCCTGTTCTGACTGTTCATTTGTCTCCATTTCATCTCTGGTCCCAATTTTAACTTTCTGGTTGCTTCTTCCTTGTTGAAAGAAACTGTCAATCTTCTCAAATAGGCAAGTCTAACCTCTTCCTGGAAAGCCATTTGAGTTGGCTGTTTGACTTCCTGCCTGCCACCCAATTATAAAACACGGCTAGATTTTATATACCATTAGTCAATCGCCCCTAGGTGGACTTCCCCTTTTCAGTCAGTAAATGCACGAGACTTTTATAGCTTATATATTTTCCCCCTAAATTTAGGTTATTTAAATTCTCTACTTCTTATTCTATTAATCTGGATACTTTATAAATAATCATTCATTTCATTTACTTTAAAAGTTTTGTTAGCATAGCAGCGGGCAAAAGATACAGACTTAAAACGATATTTAAAAACAACATCCTGAATAACAATTATCCAGAAACATTATAGAAACAACAATTTTGTTAAGGGGTATGATAATAAATCAATATATCAATATTTCTGTGACTAAGCTAAAGAAGGCTTAGAGAAAAAAATTATATTTCAGAAAATATATGTGGACAATATAGAGGGTGGAGCCAAGATGGAAGATTCAAGACAGGGACTCTGAGCTCTCCCCCAAATCCCTTTAAAAATGACTCTAAATAAATTCTAGAGCAACAGAACCCACAAAAGACGGAGTGAAACAAATTTCAAGGCCAAGGCAACTTGGAAGACCAGCAAGAAAGGTTGGTTATACAAGGGTAAGCTAGAAGTGCAGCCCAGTGCAGACCATGCCAGTGTAGATGGGACCCCAACAAACCCACAATAGGCCTTGGGGCAACCGAAACAGTGGCAGTTTCCAGATTTCTCAGTTCACAAACACCAAAGATAACCTAGAAGGTCAGCAGGAAAGGTCTGTCACACAGGTCTGTCACCCTCTCTGCGAGAGTGGGCTACAGTTCAGTCAGTGCAGACCATGCCAGCATAGCCCTGGCCATAGCAAATCAGGAGCAGGCCTTGGGAGTGACTGAATCAGCAGTGGCTACTACTAGAACTCTCTGCCCACAGATGGTAAGGGGTTTGAGCTGGTCAGAAGGAGAGTATAGGGGTCTTTTTTCCTAGCACTGAGGCAGGGATCTGTTGCTTTGTCAATACTCAGACTCAGGGGACAATCCTGGGGGGTAGTCCCAGGGTGAGGTGGAGCACTAGCACAGCAGAGCTTTGACCGCAGTGGATGGGAGAACCCTCCTTACAGGTTCAGGACAGAAAAGAGTGCTTGTGGTCACATATAGACCAGAGCACAGGCCAGGAGAGTAGTAAACACATCTCCTTACATCATTCTACCTTGGAAGAACCGAAAACTTATAGGTCTCTAGAAGTATCTCTGAAAACAGCTTCACAAAACTCTTGAAACTTGGGACAATGTGCCCTCCAAACTGGAAGCAGAGCCCTATTTTTACAAAGGATTTTTTAAAAAGTCAAGTAATAGGCTTGGAAAAGAGCAAATAGCTGAAAAAAAGAACCCTCTGACTATAGAAAGTTACTATGGTGACAAGGAAGATCAAAACACACACTCAGAAGACCACAAAATCAATGCTCTTACATCCAAAGCTTCTAAGAAAATATGAATTGGTTGCAGGCCATGAAAGAGCTCAAAAGAAGATTTTGAAAATCAAGTAAGAGAAGTAGAGGAAAAATTGGAAAGAGAAATGAGAGTGATGCAAGCAAATCATGAAAAATGAGTCAATATTTGCTAAAGGTGACACAAAAAGAAGATGCTGAAGAAAATAACACCTTAAGAAACACATTAGGCCAAATGGTGCGGTGGATTCCATCCAGCTGTGGAAGGATCCATCAGGTATGTCCCTGTGTATTTTTCTCCTGCTTCTATGAATATTTATTTATGATAGTCATAGCCTCAAGCTCAGGCCAGCTGGGACGAGGTGATGTAAGAAAATGTTTGTAAGAGGCAGAGAGTACATGTGGAAGTAATTAAAAAGGATCCAATGAAACAAACAAACAAACAAAAGAATTGGAGGGCTTGGAACATGATATTCTGGAGAGCAAAGGAGCTAGAATTACAAAAGAACCACCTATCCAGCAAAACTGAGTATAATCCATGAGAATAAAAATGGATATTTGATGAAATAGAGGGGTTTCAAGCATTCTTGATAAAAGGACCAGAGTTGAATAGAAAATCTGTCAAATATAAGACTCAAGAGAAGTATAAAAAGGTAAACATGAAAGGGAAATGATAAGGGACTTAATAAGGTTACACTATTTACATTCCTACATGAAAAGATGATATGTGCAACTTATAAGTCCTTTCTTATTATTAGGGTAGTTAAAATAGAGAGAGGGAACAGGTATGAGTTGAATATGAAGGGAAGACATCTAAAATAAAACTAAGGGGTGAGAGAAGAAAGTATTGAGGGAAAAAGAAAGGGAGAGGTAGAATGGTATAAATTATCTCACCTAAAAGAGTCAAGAAAAAGCTTTTACAGTGAAGGGGAAGAAGGGGAACATAAGGGAAAGTGAATGAACCTCACTCTCATGAGAATTGGCTCAAAGAGGGAATAAAATATACACTCAATTGGGTATAGAAATCTATCATACCCTACAAGAAAGAAGTAGGGGAAGGGAATAAGAGGAGTGGGGCACGACAGAAGGAAGTACAGATTGGGGAAGGGGTAGTTACAAGCAAAACACTTCTGAGGAGGGACAGGATGAAAAGAGAGAGAGAATAGAATAGAAGGGAAGAATATGATAGAGGGAAATACAGTTAGCAATAGTAACTGTCAAAATATTTTAAAGCAAGTTTCTCCAATAAAGACATAATATTTTAAACATATGGAGAACTAAAAATGATAGTCATTCCCCAATTGATAAATGATTAAAATATGTGATCAGTTTTCAGATGAAATAATCAGTTATCTATAGCGATATGAAAAAAAAACCTCACTACTGATTGTAGAGATACAAATTAAAATAATTCTGAGGTACTACCTCTTACCTATTAGATTGGTTAATAGGACAGAAAAGGTAAATGACAAATATTGGAGGAGATGTAGGAAAAATGAGACATTAATTCATTGTTGGTGGAGTTGTGAAGTGATTCAACCATTCTTCAGAGCAATTTGGAACTCTGCCCAAAGGGCTATAAAACCATGAATACCTTTTGACCTAGCAATACCACTAGTAGGTCTGTATCCCCAAAGAAATAAAAAGGAAAAGGACCTATATGTACAAACATATTTGTAGTAGCTATTTTTGGGGGCAAAGAATTAGAAATTGAGGGGATGCCCATCAATTGTGGAATGACTAAACAAGTAGTGATATGTGATTATAATGGAATACTATTGTACTATAAGAAATGATGAATAGGATGCTCTCAGAAAAACCTGGAAAGACATATATGGGCTGATGCAAAGTGAATTATACTGTGGACAAAGTAACAGCAATATTGTAAGATGATCAGATGTGAATTATTTAGCTATTCTCTGCAATACAGTGATCCAAGATGACTCTGAAGAACTTATGATAAAAAATGCTATCCATTCAAAGAGAGAGAACTGATGGTGTCTGAATACAGATTGAAGCATACCTTCTTTTTCATTTTCTTTATTTTTCTTGAGTTTTTTTTGGTCTATGTTTTCTTTCATAAGATAACTATAATGAATGTGTTTAAAAAAATACACAAAGGAGGAGAAATAGGGGAGGCAATTAAACAAAAAGCCAACTAGAAAATACATCAGTAAACAAACCTAACATAAGGATAAAGGACAAAGTCTTGAGAATATGAAGATGAATAATAAAAAGGATAAACAAAACTAAAAATTAGTTCTTTGAAATGTTTGGAAGTGACGTGAGAGAAAGTGCTACTAATATTAGGGAGGATGACTAGAGATGCAACATTACTGGAGTCATTTTCATGAGTGTCAGAAGATAAAAATATAAGAAAAATAAAATTAAACAACAGAGAAGAAATGAAAAGAATGAGCACATTTACTACGCACAATTATATGCTATCAAAACTTAGAATTTAAAGAAAATGAAGAATTATCTAAAGAAATACAAAATACCCAAATTTGAAAATGTCATAGAGATCTTAGAGAACACAGTTTAAAAAATGAAATTAAACTAGCCATAAAGAAAAAAAATCAGTCTGGATGGATTTATGGTTGACTTCTACCTAAAATTTGAAAAGTTTAAAATCAATGCTAGAATAACAGTGCTTGAAATTTTTTTTTTCAATAATAGAATGGGGGCGGCCAGGTAGCACAGTGAGTAAGAGTACCGGTTCCAGTGTTGGGATGACCTGGGGATCGAATCCCGAGCTCAGACACTTAGCACCCACCCAGAAACAGCTGGCTGTGTAACCTTGAGCAAGTTACTTAACCCCGATTGCTTTAAAAAATAATAATAATAGAATTAAAACACTCTTCCAAATTTCTTGTGTAAGAAAGGTATGATTTAATATGCAAATCAGGTAGGAATAAAGCAAAACAAACATATAAAAAAGTGAGAGAGCTAGTATCACTATTGAATACTGATTAAAATTATACATGAAATTTTAGCAAAAAGACTATAGTATACTTAAGAAATATTCACCATGACTAAATTGAACATAAATAATGGATACAAAGTTAATTTAACATTTGGAAAACAACATAATAATTTATTTAAAACAAAACTATCCCAAACCATACGATTATATCAGTGTTGCAGAAATGTGCCTTTTACAAAGTATGACACTCATTTATCACTTAAAAAAACAAAATCTATTGCATTTTTATTTTTTGGAGGGGGCAGAAGTAGAGATATTCAAGGTTAAGTGACTTCCCCAGGGCCACACAACTCCAAAGTATCTGAGGTCAGATTTGAACTCAGGTATTCCTCATTCTAGGACAGGTGCTCTACCTACTGCACCGTGTATTACAGTAGATTTTTTTTTTAACATATGCATTTTATTACAATCAAGGAACAAAAACAGCATGAAAAACCCCTAAAGTCAAACTCTGGTCTCCACTTTTATAAACAGTCAACAGGAGATGACACTGACAATATGATTCATCCCTAAATCTTTATCTCTTTTTCTAAAATTGTTGATTTGGAGGAAGAAACTCTCAGATGGTGATTTTTCTCCAAGATTATATTTATGAAAGTCAATCCATGCCTGGGTAGCCTCTTCCATTGTTGCCATTTGAGAGAAAAGTTGTTTGACTGAATTGTAGAATGTAGGGAAGAAACAGTGAGGCTTGTAAAGGTAGACTGAGGTCAAATTGTGACCTCTGGCTTTAACAGCCAGAGAAAGGAGTTTATATTTGATATTTGAGGCAAGTGGGAACTGATGGAGTTTACTGAGTATGGAGATCCATGGTCAGAAGTGTTTTTAAGGAAAATCACTTTGGTAGCTGTGTGGAGAATTAATTGGAGTGACTTGAGGCAGGGAGAACTATTGCAATAGTGTATGCTAGAGGTCACCAGGGCTAGAACTAAGGTGGTGGCTGAATGAATAGAAGGAGAAATAGAGAAGGGGGAGAGAGGAAGAGAAAAGGAAAGAGAGAGAGAGAGGAAGTGAGAGGGAGAGGGAGCAGATGAGGGAGAGAAAACAGGATGGGAGAATTGTTGTGCAGATAGAAATAACAAAGTCTGGCAACTGCTTGGATATATAAGGTTAGAGAGTATGAGGACAAGAGATAACACCAATGTTATGGATCCTGGGAGAATGGAAAGATGGTGGCACATAGGTAGGTTTGGTAGAGGGATAGGTTTTGAGAGGCTGATAATGAGTTCTGTTTTAAACATATTGAATCTGAAGTGTCTTTGAGACATTCAGTTTAAAAAGTCTAATAAGCAGTTGGTGATATGGAACTGGATCTCAGGAGAAATACTTGGGCTGGATATATAGATGTAGTCATCTGTAGAGAAATGATTAGATCCACAGGAGCTGAAGAGATCACTGAGAAAACAAAATAGAGAAAAGGACCAAGACAGAACCTGGAGGTACACCCATAGTTAAAGGACACAATACAAATGACTGCTGAACCAAAGAGGCTAAGGAAGAGTGACCTTAAAAGTAAGAAAAACCAAGAGTAGAATTACACTTAATGAAGTTCTAAAAGGGCTAGCAAAAACACTAAAGCAAGATAAAAAATAAAGAAATTAAAGCCATAAACACATACCAAGATGAGATGAAATTGTCCTCATTTTTTTTTTTTTTGCTTTCCTTTTGGAGGGGGGAAGGTAGGACATTTGGGGTTAAGTGACTTGCCCAAGGTCACCTAGCTAATTGTGTGTGTGTGTGTGTGTGTGTGTGTGTGTTAAGTGTCTGAGGCTGGATTTGAACTCAGGTCCTCCTGACTCCAGGGCTGGTGCTCTATTCACTGTACCACCTAGCTGCCCCAATTGTCCTCATTTATAAATAAAAATATTTACAAATAAAAACTCCAGAGAATCAACAAAGAAACATTAATTCAGACAATTAATGACTTCAATAAAGTAGAATATAAAATAAACTACAAAATTAGAAGTACCTATAATTAAATTTAAATAGAACTCATTTAGAGTAATCAACCAGGGTTAATATTCAGTTTTTCACATTATTTTCAGCAATTAGCCAAATAGAGTTATCCCTTCCACATTGTGACTTTTCCTATCATGGTTTTGATATATTGCAGGGTAATATAAGAAATTAAATGGGAAATTTTGGGAAGTTTTGCCAAAGCTGCAAATGAAATGCGAAGGCAAGTAGACAATACAGAAAAAGTTTAGAAACTCAGAAACGTATAAAATATATGTAGAGTATTGTATAATATCAACACATTTTATCTTCAAATACCATAATAATTCAGGTATCTTCTCTGGTACAGAGGGAGGGTAAAAAAATTTTACATGGATTTTCTAGATGGCAGGGGCACCCACACCCCTAAAACCCTCACTATGTGGAAGGGATAACTGTACTACGTTTTAGGAAATGTTTTTTCCCCCCTCTCCCTTTTAATAATATTTTTGTTTACTTTTAGCCAGTTTGGAGGTAGGGATGAAATTTGTAAGCTCTCTCCTACTCTTAATGTGACCACGAAGACAGTAGAAGCAATTTTCAATTGTATGACTTTCCAATGTGTAAATTTACTGATTACCCCTTGCTGGGTATATGGCAGTAATGACAACATTCCTAGATTATCATAAGGTACATATGCCAAACTGAGGAATCCAAGAAAGGCGAGCAAGAATGCTGAGCAGTAGAAATCCCATTAGGCTCTGGATTCCTACCTGTCCGTATTCTCTTTGGGTAGGACAAAAGATAACTCAGTTCCAAAGTTACTCTCCAAAGTGGCGTTTGGTATATGTTGAAGAACAACTTGGTTAATTTGCTCTGCATCACAGTGAAAATCTTTTACTATGCTCATGTGGTATCCAGCACCTGAAAAAAATATTTTTTAAAACCAGATGAAACAGCTGAATTCATTCCAATATTTTTAATAGCTCACACTTTGTCTCCTCACAGTTTGAGTAAGGTGAGCTCCTTAGGAGAGGAGAGATGGAGAATCTCTTGGTTGTTCTATGAGAAGACCTAGGCATGGGGTCAGGAGGACTGGATTTGAACTCTACAGCCACCACTCACCACTGACATGGGACCAAGTATGTGACCATGGAGAAATAACTTCACATCTGTGAACCTCTATTTGCTTATGCATAAAATAGGGACTTTTATCTACCTAGATAGAATCTCAGTGGGGAAAACCTTTTAGCACTTACATGTGAGTTGTTATTTCAATTTTGATGTAAAAATCAACTTTGTGAAATCTCTAAATGATGCTAATGTGACTTCTACTCCTCAGGTGGGAACTGGCTTCAGATACCCTAACTTAGGGTTAGGATTCTCATAATCAAAAAACTATGAATCTACGAAGCTAACTCCTGCTATAGAAACCTGTGCCTAATAAGTGCTACAGTGAAGAGATAGCTGGGGAAGATAATCCCTTAGTTATTAACGAATGTTCCTAAGCTTGAAATTTACTCATACAACCAAAGCAAACTGCTTGGTTTTCAAACTTTCTTCCCAACTGCAGGTACAGTTGCCTGGTTTCCAAACTTTTCCTCCTTTAATAACCAATCCACAATCAATCAATGTGGAGATAGGAATGTATTCCAGGATAGCATAATAAATTGAGCAATGACAAAGAGGTGGGGACAAACATGTTATTTTGTGAGCTAGTGAAAAGTCTTATTTGAGTAGGAGAGAAGGGTCTACTGCTGATATAGATGCTGGGGCAGGGATGAAGAGAGATAGGAGGTAGATGTGAAGAGTCCCAATCCATTGAGTTGTTTCAGTATACATCCCATTTAATAGATAGAAGGGGTAGGTAACAGAAACCAAGGGTACTGAAGTATTAGATGAAATATTCAGAAGTGTTTCTTTGGGGCAGCTAGGTGGTATAGAGCTGAGCCTGGAGTCAGGAAGACTCCATCTTCCTGATTTCAAATCTGGCCTCGGATACTTTGTGACCCTGGGCAAGTCACTTCAGTCTGTTTGCCTCAGTTCCTCATATGTAAAATGAGGTGGAGAAGTAAATGAAAAACTATAACAGTATTTTTGCCAAAAAAAAAAAAAAAACCACCCCAAATAGGATCATGAAAAGTTGGACATGACTGAACAATGAAGTTCTTTTTCATTTCTCCTTTAGAAGGAATACAGAAATTCTTTAATTGGCTTTTTTGATGGCATTGTAAGTCAGGTGGCTGGCTAGCTATCTCCATTGCCTCTTCAGGGAATGGGTTGTTTTTTAAGGGGCACCTTGGGGCATTGCTGATCCTTCAGAAGTTAACTAAAGAACTTCACTCTTTCTAAAGAAGAAATGAAAAAAAAAACACTTCTTTCACTCACTGCTTATGTTTCCTGACTATTATATTTTCAAATTTCATCAGATGGACTAGGGAGACCTTAGGTGATCAGGCCCCCTGGATAACTCTCCAACAGAGTAAATAAGATCGGGGAGGTAAAGTTAGGTCAGATTATAGAGGGCCTTAAAAATCAAAGAAAAGAGTTTAAATTTAACTGGTAATAGGAAGCAATTGCGGATTTTTGTGAATGAGAGACACATGGTGAAAGTAGTTTATAAATGAGGATGATCTTTTTGGAGCTCCTCAGAAAGAGCTTAGAAACAGAGCAAAGGGAGACAGGGACAGAGCTTAAAGGCAGGCAAGCCCTTTTCTAGTCCTCCTTAAGCTTCAAAGAGTTTAAGACTTAGCTGAGGGCAACTATTACCACCACTAACTTCTTCACTTTATTTTTTGTTTGAACCAGACTTTGAAGGGGCTATAGCGTGACTCGAAAGATTGAGGAAGCTGAAGGCAGAGCAGTTTCTATATGAAATTGCGCGTGTGATCAGTCAGTTACCGCTCCCCAGGGGCAGACAGTCATTAAGGAGCCAGAGACAGAATCTCAGATCTGACCAACTATCATCAAATCAAGGAACATGGTTTGAGGCCATTCTTAATGGGAAATTTGCCTCTGTGTGTGTTTTTAGTAAATAGTATTTTATTTTTTCCAATTCCATGCAAAGATAGTTTTCAGCATTCATTTTTATAAGATTTTGAGTCCTAAATCTTTCTTCCTCCCTCCACAAGATGGCAAGCAATCTGATGTAAGTTATACACGTGCAATCATGATAAACTTATTTCCACGTTAATCATTCAACCTGCCTCTTTGAAGAATAGCTCCAGAGACTGGTGATGACTTTATAAAGGCAATTCGCACAACTCCCTGATGAATATTTGGAGATAAATGATGAACACTTAAACCAAAGGGCTCTAAAGAAACATCCTGCCAGTTGTGCAAAGAATCAAACAATGGTTCAAATAGTCAACTTCATTTCAGTGAAGAAGATGCTGTGTACTGTTACCAGAAAGATTCACCATAGCCCTCTTTATCTTTGATGGTCACCAGCAAATCCTGGGATTCTATCCCTGGCCCTGAATTCAGTGACCACCTCTGTTACTTCCCTCTTCAAACTTCCATGTCTCCCTCCCTGACGTCATCCTTTCCATTAAAAACCTTGCGTCATATTTTACTGGGAAAAAAAATTAGGCCACTCACCAAAAGCTCCCTCTTCCTCCCCTCTTCTTTATCTTCTATCACCCAGGTACCTTTGCTCACTCTCCTCCACCTCTACTAATTGAATCCTAATAAAGCTGCTCCCAGCCCCAATATTCTAGTTTCTTTATGGGCCGCATCAAACAGGCCCCATCCAATTTAACCATCCAGTCTGACTTGAGCCACACAACAGGCCCCCCAACTCAGTATAGCCACTGCCCCCATATCAAATTCACATATTTGAACAGGTGTGTAATCTTGCATTCAATCACAATTACATCATCCATTTAGTCCAAGACAGGATCATAATACCTATCTGTCTTGACCAGATGGCCCACAAGAGCTAGGCAATCAAAAAGCAGCATGACAGGGATGTCTGACCATTGAACCACAAGAAAGGGACCCCTCCCCATTACCTAATCCCTTAACAAATTCCTCTTGCCTTTTTAATAAATATTCATAGTTTCTGTTGTGTAATCAGCACCAATACACTATAAATCTGCCTGTGTTCTCTTACTAAGTTGTTTGTTCCTCTTGAAACTTAGCCTGCTTCATGAAAGGCATTAATCTCAATAAATGCCTATACTTGGATCAGAGGTGGTTTGACTCTGAATTCTTTGGAGACAGTGCTGCCACAACATACCATGAGCCTGCAGCACTGTCTCACTTCTCCCTGCCAAGGCGAAGCCCACACAAGTGATCCCACTCCATTGCATCTCCACCAACAGATTGCCCCCTTTTGCACCCCTACTTTCTCACATCTTCAATCTCTCCCTGCCTAGTGACTCCTTCCATACTGCCTACAAATATCCTCAAAAAACCCTCACTTGATCTTTCCATCCCAGCTGTCATTCCATATCTTTCCTGTCTTTTGTTACTTAACTCCTTAAGAAGACTCTGTACTTCACATTCTCTCCTCTTAGTCTCTTCTTGACTCTCTTCAATCTGACTTCTATTCTCATTCTACCCAAATTGCTCTCTCCAGACTTAACAGAGATGCTGACTAAATCTAATAGCCTTTTTCTCAATCCTTATTCTTGAGCTCTCTGCAACCTCTGACATTGTCAATTACCCTTTTCTCCCTGATATTCCCTTCTCACTAGGTTTTTGGGAAGCTACTCTCTCCGCCGACCTATCTTATGACATCTTCTAAGTCTTTTTCACTAGACCTTCATCCAGGTCATGCCCACTAACCTCTAGGCCATCTCTAGTCATCCGGATAAATATCATCCACTGGACCCAGATGACTCTGGAGGAGAAGGTGAGGCTGGTGACTTTGCACAGCCTTCCCTTCCTTCAATCTAATTCAATGCAAATCATGTCATCATCTCCCTGATCTTATGGTCCTCTTCAAGAACAAAGAAGAAATCACAGCCCACTAACCACGGGACTTTGTCTCCTCTTCTCCCTCTATACTATTTCACTTGGTGTTCTCATCAGCTCCCACAAATTAAATTGCCATTTTCATAGTGATGATTCTCAAATCTCCTTATCCAGCTCTAAGATCTTTGTTGACCTACAATCTCTCATCTCCAAATGCCCATTAGATATCGGCAACTAGATATCTCATAGATGTGTCAACATGTCCAAAAGTGAATTTATTAGCTTTTCCACAAGACCTTTCCTACTTTCAGACTTCTCTATTACTGTCAAAGGCACACCCATCCTCCTTGTTCCCCAGGCAACCTAGATGGCATCTTCAACTCTTGACTCTCTCTCACCATCCTCCCCTTCCTAATCTGTTGCCAAGGCCCATCACCTCTGTGATAAAATATAAAATAATGCCTGGTGTTCAAAGTCCTTCATAAACATCCTCCCCAACCCTTCCAATCTTCTTATACTTTACACTGTATTCCACTGCCCACTTCCTCTTCAATCCATTCACACTGTCCTCTGTACTCTTCCTTGAACAATATACTCTTTATCTCAGATCTGGACATTTTCACAGGCTGCCCCCATCCCTTGAATGTTCTCCCTCCTCTGCTCTGACTACTGACTTCCCTGGTCTCCTTCAAGTACCATATAAAATTTCACCCTTCTACGGGAAGTCCTTCAAATCTCTCTTAATTTTAGTGCCTTCTTTCTTATGTATTTAGCTTGTTTGTCCATAGCTGTTTGCATTCCTTCTCCCCATTGGACTGTGAGCTCCTTGACAGCAGGGACTGCCTTTTGCCTTTCTTTGTTTCACCAGTGTTTACCACAGTGCCTGACTGTGGAAGTGTTTAAAAATGCTTTTTGACGGACGGAATGCCTGAAACTGTGATGGCAGAATTCGACAAATAGAATGCTGTGCTGGCTCCAACCTCTCAACTATTCTCCACTCATCCACAAAGATCTTTATTCCATCCTACTTATTTCTTCATTTCTTGCTTGCTTGGCTTTTTCCCTCTTACCCTACAGCCCCTTCAAACTCTGAGTCCAACAAATTAAAAAAAAAAACCCTCTGGTTAGTTTACCCTCAACTAAATTTTAAATCCCTTCTGGCTTAGAGAGCCCTAAAAAGGGAGCTTACACACATCCAGGAAGTTCTGCCTCTGCTCCCTCTCCCTTTGCTCTACTTTCAGGGCCTTTTTGAGAAACTCCAAGAAAAGCCAGCTACATAAGGAAGTTTGACATCATTGTCAAATGGATGCATCAAAAAGGAAAAAAAAGCTGGAGAGACCATATCTGTGTTTGAGG
Source organism: Petaurus breviceps papuanus (assembly GCF_028583685.1). Taxonomy (NCBI): domain Eukaryota; kingdom Metazoa; phylum Chordata; class Mammalia; order Diprotodontia; family Petauridae; genus Petaurus; species Petaurus breviceps. The sequence continues at coordinate 25,551,443 of NW_027185764.1, forward strand.
AAGAGTGAGGAACCACAGCACTGCAGTTCCCCCTTGGCCATGATGGCAATGCGGTCACCCAGCATGTCAGCCTCATTCATGTTGTGGGTAGTCAGCAAGATGGTGTGGCCGTGTTTATGCTGCTGAAGAAGATCCCAGGTGATACTTCTGGTGACTGGGTCCATCCTAGATGTTGGCTCATCCAGAATGATGACCTGCAGACCAGAAAGACATTAGTGAATGGTGCTGTGCCTCATGTGTTGAGGCTTAATGCGGATGGACCTACCTTGGTTTTGCTTTGAGCTTTTAATTTCCCAGAAAGCTGAGCACAAGGCACTTACATCACTTGCCCAAGTACAGTCCCCAAGGTCAGAATAAGCTACAGTCAGACTCAGTAAAACACTTGGTACTTCACACATATGGTCAACTTACTCCAAACATACCATGAAAGCATCTCTCCACTGAGGACATCCTGGGAGTCCCCCTTTAGAGGACAACTCCATATTAGATTCAGCTCACTTATTTTTATGTCAGTTGATTTTTTTTTCCGGTGAAGCAGTGACAGGGATGCATTTTAACCACTTTTGTGTACCTTGGAGCCTCCTAAGAGCGCAATGCTAAGGCTGAGCTTTCGCTTCATGCTTGCAGTCAGTAACTCTGAAACATCATTGCGATTTTCTTCCAAGCTGAAAAATTTCAAGCTCTGCTCTACTTCTTTATGGCATTCCTTCAGAGTCAATCCTTTAAGCTGAAAACATAAAAGAAAGCATCTACATGTCATTTCTGACTCTACTAGTCTTCTCTGTCCCAGAATGCATCTAAGTTAGCGATTGTGGTTTAAAAAGTACCTTCCTTTTGTGGAAAGATGGGCACACTTTACAATATATTAGTATCGCTGGTAGATTCTGGATAATGATATGGAATTATGCTAAAAGACTGACTCAAATTTCCATACCTTTTTGCTCAGAAAATGCTAGGAATATAGCTAGGAGGCTAATGACAAAAGGACATCTCCATATTTACAGAAGCATTTCTGGTAAAAACAAAGAACTAGAAATAAAGTAGATGCTTACTGATGGAAGGAATGGCTAAATAAATTGGGAAACGTGAATGTAAATGGAGTATTATTATGCCATGAGAAATGATGAATATGAGGAATAAAGAGAAGCATAAAGGGGAGGCTAGGTGGCACAGTGAATAGAGCACCGGCCCTGGAGTCAGGAGGACCTGAGTTAAAATCCAGTCTCAGGCACTTAACGCAAACTAGCTGTGTAACCTTGGGCAAGTCACTTAACCCCAATTGCCCTGCCTTCTTCCCTCTAAAAAGAGAAAACAAGAGAAGCATAAGAAAATTTGTATGAATATAAACTCAGGTTAAGTGGGAGCAGGATATCGATACATACAATGATGCAAATGGAAAAAAACAATAAAACAAAAAGTGAACTCTGTGCAATTATAATGACAAATCTTAGAGGAGGAAGCCCGTAGTTATGGAACATTGCATATGATGTCGATCTTTTTTAATGTTGGCTATATAAGTACTGTAACATTGCTACACCAGTAAAATGTTACTTTATCACTGTCCCTTAGGTTTTATTTTTTTGCTTTTTGGAGGGGGGAAGGCAGGGCAATTGGGGTTAAGTAACTTGTCCAAGGTCACACAGCTAGTAAGTGCTAAGTGTTTGAGGTCAGATTTGAACCCAGATCCTCCTGACTCCAGGGTTGGTGCTCTATTCACTGTGCCACCTAGCTGCCCCTATCACTATTCTTAATAGTTCCCATAAAGTGTAATTATTCTGAGGTTTTGATCCTATTAACCTTGCTACTTGCTTGGTATTCATTAAAAGGAATTTATTTAAAAATCTCCACCCTCCCCATCTCACTTTGTTATAGAAAGATAGTCCTTCAGAAAATATTATTTTGAAATGTAGCAAGCCTTCTTTCCATAGCCATTTCACTCTAAACATTTTAACTGAGAAAAAGGATTTTTTTCCCTTTCCTCCTTTGGAGATTAGGTCAAAGCTTAGTTCTGTGAAGGGCAAGATGGATGATGAGATGAAATTTTGGAATTGTTAATCCACCCAACTAGAGAACCTTAGAAAGAATTTAATCTAAGGTGAATTCTGGCCCATTGTGTTACACTGAGGCAGGCTAGACTGTCTAAGGCTGGGGTCAGTGTGGCTTTAGATAGTTTCTCTTTGTCAATGAGTGACATATTCAGTCACATCTCCTCAGTCCCTCCTTAGAATAGGTCCACATCTCATTCTAATATTCATTCTCTTATCACCTGTTAACCAATCCAAGTTGACTGCCCCCTCAGGAACACCTACGCTTCCAAGAATATTGAGTGGGTTCCATGAATGGTCTTTGGCATTTGAGAATGCCACTTGCCCTTTCATTAATTATATGCTAATGTGATTAATAAAATGATTAATTACCCAGAAATTATGTCTCAAACTTTTTATGTCACAAAACTAAGAGGAAGCATAATACAGTGGTTGGATCAAAGGATTTGGAGTCAAAAGACCCACAGTTCAAATCCCCTGTCTACTACTAATTATATGATGGTAGACAAATGACTTAAGTACTGGCCCTAAGTTTCCTCATCTGTAAAATAAGAGGTTTGGATTAATTAATGGAACAATGAGGCCCCTTCCAGCTCTAAAGCTATGTAAGAGAAGGGGAAGGTGTTTCTCTGGCTTACCTGAGCATAGAAATAAAGGTGATTAATTACTGTCAGGTGATCAAATAAGATATCATACTGGGGGCAAAAACCCATGCTCTCCCGGATCTGAACCATGGCCTTGGAGATCTCATACCCACAGATATATGCCTCTCCACTTGTTGGACGTAACATACCTAAGACAAAACAAACAAGCCAAACATATCCAAGAAACTTAAATTTAGGGAGAAGACATGTAAATGTATTTTCCTGGGTTTAATACCCTTTTGTTTTATCTTGACAGATTAACTCCATCTTGACACACTACTACTAGAGTGAATCAACAACATTCATAGAGTAGGTACAATGGCAGAATACCCATAAGGTCCAAGAATGTCTCAGTTCAATGAAATGAGTTTGGGATCTGGAATCAGAGGGACTGGGTTCATGGACCCTTCTAAAATCCCCAGTTTAGAAAGGGGAATTTTAGAAAGTACTTGAAAACCAAGAATAACATATCCAACACAAATGAATATAGTCCAACAGGAAGAAAATGGATATTGAACGAAATAGAGGATTTCTAAACATGTCTAATGAAAAGGTCAGAAATCAGCAAAATCTTTGGAATGAAAATGCAAGAGACAAGAGAAACACAGAAAGGTAAATACATTTGATCAGTAATAATGAATTATTTGAATCATAATTGAGGGAGAAAAAAATTGTCTTCTCAGAGCCCTGATGTCTTCAAGGATCATAGAGAAAGATCAATAAGATAGTCAAGAGAGCTTGTGTGTGATGCTTCTCTGTTTGATAGCTATATAGGAAAAGAAGGAAATTAAAGAAAAAGGGAAATGTATTGGAACAAAAAGGAGGAGAAAGGGGAGGAAAACTTACTATTTATATAATAGGATTGGATGAGATGAAGGGTCTATAAACATCTTAGGAAGGGACAAAGGAAATGGTCATTCAATTAAACTCACTTTTACCAAAACTGGTCAAAAGAAGATTCAATATAATCATATACCCACATACACAAAGAGTTATGTGTCATTTCAACAGAGAAATAGGAGAGGAAAGGGAAAGGGAAAAGAATATGGCTGGGAATGAGTGAGGGAATAATCATAAGCAAAACAAACTCCTACATTGGAGTTTGGAGTAATGTGAAGGGAGAATTAAAGGAAAGAAAGAGTAAAAATTCTATGATTTGGGGCAGGGTAAGGGGAAAAAAAGAATGGAAACAATTTTCTTTAATTAAAGAGCACTTATGTTAACCAAACTCCATCTCTTTCCCTAGTTTCTTCATAAAAGGTGATGGCATAAGAAAATTAAGAGTAGCAAAGAAGAAACTATCTTTTGGATTTGGATAGGGGGAAGAATTCATTACCAAACAAGGAATAAAGAGAATGATGAAGATAAAAAGGAACAATTTTAATTACATAAAACTTTTTTAATTACATAAAAAAATAAAGTTTTTATAAAAAAAAACCCAATGTAGCTAAAATTAGAAGGGAAACAGACAAATAGGAAAAACTCTTTCCAGCAATTTCTCTGATAAAAGTCTCATATCTAAGAAATATGAGGAACTGACTCAGTTACATTAGAATAACAGCAACTCTTGGGGACTAGATAAAGGGGTAAAAGATATGAACGGACAGGTTTCAAAGGAAGAAACCCAAGCTGCCAACAACTCCATAAAAAATTCTCCAAATCACTAATAATTAAAAAAAATGCAAATGAAAACAACTGAGATTCTACCTCATACTGATTAGATTGGCAAAGACAACAAAAAAAGAAAACGATAAAGAAAAGAGGCTTACTAATGTACTGCTGCTGGAGATATGAATTGGTCCAGAAATTCTGGAAAGCACTTTGGAACTCTGCACCCCAAATCACAAAAAGACACAAAACCCTCCATTTCATTAAATATCCATTTTCTACTCTTTTGACCCAGTAAGATCACTACTAGACCTATGCTCCAAAGAGATAAGAGTAAGAGGAAAAAGACCCACATGTGCAAAATATATTTATGGCATCTCTTTTTGTAGTACAAAATACTGAAAACTAAGGAGGTACCAATCAATTGAGGAATGCTTAAACAAGTTTTGCTCTATAAATGCAACAGAATACTATTGTGCTGTAAAAAGTGATAAAAGGGATGGTTTCACAGAAACTTGGGAAGCTTTTTATGAAATGAGAAGAACCAGTAGAACAATTTATATAATCACAACAACACTGTAAAGATAAACAACTTTGAAAGAGTAAGCACTCTAATTAATGCAACAACCTACCATGATTCCAGAGGACTGATGATGAAGCATACTACTTGCCTACTGACAGTTATATAATGGATTCAAGATGCAAAATAAGACAAGGTCAGTGTAGGAATCTGTTTTTCTTCATATGCATATTTGTTACAAGGGTTTTTTTCCCTTATTTTTCAATTGGAAGTAGGTGGGATATGAGAGATAGAGACAGGACAGTCAAAAAAGAAAAGAATAAAAATACTTATAAAGAAAAAGGAATGAAAATAGGGTCATTGAAGCATTTTTTTCCCAGCACAGAAGAGAACAGAAAGAGAAAAAACCTCAAACACACGATATATGTTTAAACGTTATATGTATGTCACATTTAAACAAAAAGTGAGCTGTACACAAAATAGAGACCTACAGTTTTATGTATGTATAATCTTCTCGTCATAATTTGTATATGGAAATTCCTATTTTCTTTGGTGTTTATTAAGTTTAGAATTAAAAAATGAAAAAAATTTATGCAAGTAAAGAAAAACCACAGCTCCATCATTAACATATTAGTGTGCCTGTCTTCCCACAGTCCTTCAAACATTGACTATTTCCATCTATTTTCATCAGTATTAATTTTCTGGGTGTGAGGTGAAACCTCAGAGTTGTTTTGATCTATATTTCTGTTTTAATTATGATCTGAAATAAAAAACAGAAAAATAATTTAAAGGATTAGCTGGAATAATAACAATATACCAGCATAATTAAAAGAAATAGATGACTAATTTGGAATATAAAATACCAAAATTAAGAGAGCAAATCATAAACCCAAGTGTCAAATTTGCAGGGCCCCAATCATCAGCAAGACTCTGTAGTGAGGCTGACAACAGATTAAAATGCATTGGGAAAATTTTTAATAAAAAATAAATTAAAATGCAATACAACATAGATCATGTTAATTTGTGGTTTTCTAAATCAAATGCAGCCACCACGGATCCAAATTTTCATTTGAGTTTGGCACCACAATCTTAAACAATTCAGTTTTGGAAAAGGAAATTTAATTAATTGTAAAGGTATTAACAAAGAAAAAATCCAGACCAGATGGATTTAAAGGAGAATTCAATCAAACTTTTAATGGACAATAAATATCTATTCTCAAAAACCAAAAAACACATTATGGAACTCTTTTAAAAAATGTCATTCCCTCAAATTCCCCCTATACCAGTACCCTCTTTCTATGTGTATTCTTTCTATCTGTACCATTGGTGATACAATTTTAAGAGTTAAAAGTATCATCTTTCCATGTAGGGATGTAAATGGTTTATCTCTATTGAATCCCTTATGTTTTCTTTCACCTTTTTACCTGTTTATGCTTTTCTTGTGTCTTGATATTAGAAGTCAAATTTTTGGTTTAGTTCTGGTCTTAGGAAGTCTTGAAATCCTTATATATCATTGAATGACCATTTTTCCCCTTGATTTACTGTGCTTGAATTTGCCAGGTAAGTAATTCCCAGTTGTAGTCCTAGCTCCTTTGACCTCTGGAATATCATGTTCCATGTCCTCTGATCCTTTAAGGTTGCAGCTGCCAAGTCCTGTGTCATCCTGATTGTGACTCCCTGATATATGAATTGTTTCTTTCTGGTCACTTATAGACATCGCATGTCAGCACCCATGACATCACATGTCATCACCCATGACATTGCAGGTCACCACAAACAACAGCACATGTCACCACATGACAACGCATGCTACCACATGACATCACATGCCACCACATTTCACCATGTGGCATCACATGTCACCATGTCATCGCATGACACCACACACCATCACATACGATGACACATGAAATTACACGACACTGTGGTGGGTGTCAAATGGTGCTGTTATACCATGCATGACACCACATGACAACATACATGACACCAGTATTGTATTACATGCCACCACACGACACTGTGACGCATGCTGTGTGGTGCCACGCACGACACCACATGACAGAACACATGAAATAACATGTCATCACATGTGATGACACATGCCATCACATGATGCTGTGGTGTGTGCTTAGCTCTGGCTGGTGGCTGCCTGTTTGCTTAGATAACTGTAGGGTTGGCATCTATACCTGTTTGCCTGGGGTTGTGCTGTAGCACATGGTGGTTCTTAGAGCTGGAGTCTGCTGGTCCCCTGGCTATGCTAAAGCATGTGGGAGTCCTGGTGTTAGCATTTGACTGCTCTACCACACTGGGGCTCAGATTCTCTTACTAGTTTTTCTGTGGTGAGACCTGCTACTGGTTGCTGGGACACTTCCCATCCTGCACTGCACTCCCCCTTCACCCAAGTAAGAGTGACCTTTTTTGACAATCTTCCAGGTTTCTTGGAGATTGTTTCATCCCGTCTTTTTGCTTGTCCTGTTGCTTCAGGATTTGTTTTGGAGCTCTATTTTATGACTGTATGAAGGTGAGAATGTGAGACTTATACATTGATTTACTGCTACTCTGCCACCTTGGCTCCTAGAAGTCCCACTAAAATCTTTTTATGGGACAAATATAGTCCTAATATCCAAATCAGGAAATGATAAAGAAAAGAAAGAGGATTACGTACCAATACCTTTTATGAATATATAAAAATTATTCACTACAATCAAGTTGAATTTGTAGAAGGGATGCAAGGATGCTTCAGTATTAGAGAAGTAATAAATAAATTAAAACTATGCTATACCACATAACTGTATTGAAGAATTTATCCACTACAACCAAGTAAATCTAAATGTAACCATGATTTCTATCCTCTTTACAGAAGTATCTGACAGGGGGCTGCACAGGTAAATGTGACAACCCTCTCACACAACAGGTGTGGGGGAGAGCTACTCAGATAAAGGTGACAGCTCTCTCTTAGGGAAGCTGCTCTTTCTGCCAGGCCCAGCATAACAGCCATATGTGCTTTGATTCTCTTTAGAAATTAGCATCCTAGTTGGATTATAAACTCAACACTGATGCAATACTAGCCCATTAAGTTTTTTTTTTAAGCAATCGGGGTTAAGTAACTTGCTCAAGGTTACACGGCCAGTTATTTCTGGGTGTGGTGCTAAGTATCTGAGCCCGGATTTGATCCCCAGGTCATCCTGGCATTGGAGCCGGTGCTCTTACTCGCTGAGCCACCTGGCCACCCCTGCCCATTAAGTTTTGTAATTTCAGCCTATCACAATTGACTTCTCTTGTTACCTAAGTTTGTCTTTAAAAGTTAAAGCACAGCTTGAGCTTGGGATCAGGCCCATACAATGTGTATGTCTTTTGTTATATTTTCCTGAGCCTGAATTTATTAGGGTGAAGCCCTAATAAAGATTTTTCCTTTCAACAATATTAACATTTGCAGACAAATTCCTTTGACCAAGTGTGATAGTAATGGCATTTAAAGATTCCTCTGTATTGGCTTGGTTTTCAAATTGATTGTGTTAAAATCCAGAGCTTGTTAATCCCACCTGTGGGATGGACTTGTTGATGTGAAAAAAGAGTCCTGAACTGGGAGGAGCTGGTGACGTAGATTTGGAGAGACACAGGAGAGAAGCAGAAGAACTTTTTGGAAGCAGCACCCACGTGGAGGCAGAGAGAGAGACTGAGAGGATTTCTGGGGGCCACTTTGAATCGCCCTGGACTTTTGAGACCTGCCCCTGGAGCTGCCAAGGACTGAGGAGACATGGCTGTTTTGCTGGTACTTTGTCTGTTTTGATGTTGTTTTGCCAGATTTGTCCACTGGTGAAAGACAGTCCTGTTGTTGAAGAAGTCCTGGAACCTGGCTGTTGGTTCAGAGCTCCTGAGACCGTCCTGCAGACAGAGAGTGAATACTGTCCACTGGTGAAGGACAGCGCTGTTGTTGCAGGGGTCTGGGAAGCTTTCTGTTGGTTCAGAGCTACTTAGACTGTCCTGCAGACAAAGAGTGAATCCTGTCCACTGGCAAAGGACAGTGCTGTTGTTGCAGAATCCTTGGAACCTTGCTGTTGGTTCAGAAGCCCTGAAGAAGGATTTTCTTGTTGTATGTTTACAGAAATCCTGGGAGAGGGTTTTGCTCATGTTTTCAGGGGTCTTAGGACTGTTCTGCAGACAGAGGATGAATTAATGAAGAGACTGGCAATGTATCTTGTGGCCTTGCTAAGCTTTGTCTCCCCAGGAACAAAGATTGCTGAGAACTTCCCTCGTCAAGATGAAGAAAAGACCTCCATTTGGGTATTAAGTGCTGTGCTTAAACTTGTTGTAACTCTGGGGTAGATTCAATTGTGATCCAGGGGTGGGGAACTTTTGACCTTTTTGTGTTCTATGACTGAACAAACGAATGTACTTTACTTATGATTGGAAACTAATCTCCATTTGAGAAAAGGGGCTTTGTGATGGACTAAATGAAGGTACAGCCTAGGGGTGGAGTAGTATTTAGAACAGGGACTTTGTAATTGATTGAATGAATGTAAGGTCCTGGGGTGGGGTAGTACTTGGAGATTATTTAATCACACTTACTAAATGCTGTATTTGGAATGATGTCATGTTTTGATCTTCTCTGTTCTTAATTTGTCATTGAATAAAATGGAGAGCACCTATGCTGGTATTCTGAACCTTGGGAAGTTGCCTTTGCTTGGCATTACATTACACCAAGTACAATACTTATTTATCCTATGAGTTGTACAAAATTTAGGCACAGAATCTTTAACTTTGATAAACATCTAAAACATGAACATTTCCCTAAATGATGGGCAAAAGAAAAAGAAAACTACACATGAAACCATGAATCTCCATTGAGCACAGCTTTTAAAAATTTCGTATATTTCAAATATAATATGGTAGTTTCATCACTACCATGCTTTTGTTGTGTCCCCTTTAGAACCTTCTTTTATTCTCTTCAGTTTAAAAAAACTAATTCTGCTCTTTTCTTTCTTTTTTGGTTTAAAATCATTATGATTATCACTTTATTTCCTCTCCAACTCTGCCACCCCTCAAAAAATAAAAGTCCCTTTCTTGTTACAAATAATCACACAAACAAATCCATTAGTAGACCATTTCTGGAAAAAAAATGTTAAGCCTCATTCTGTGCCTTGAATCTATCACCTTCTGCCAAGAGACAGGAAGCATGATTCACCAGTTTTGTGGAGTCATAACTGGTTACTGCACTGATCACCAACTATTTTCCTCTATGACATTGTAGGAACTTAAATAACAAAGCACCCTGAGGGAGAGATAAGTGATGACATGTAACAACCAAGTGAAACCACTATTACCACCTCACCTACAATCTCCCCTCAGACCCTACAGGAGACAATCCAAGATCCTGAGAGAATAGTATAGGAATGATAGTACTCCCTCCCAAACCATTAGTCCTACTTCCAGTCTGGTCCCCATAGCCATCATCTAGGGAAACACCCCTTGTGGGAAAGGAGCCAGGGCAGGCAGGCCAGCATAGCTGAAGGGGCAGCATGTGTCAGTCACATTAAAACAGATCACCATCTTGACTACTACCTCTCAGATCAGGATGGAGACAATTCTAAAAGTCCTGGGGAAAACAGTGTTTCTCATATTACTGGCCCTGCTTTGGGTATGGCTCTTGAAAAAAGGGGGTTAAAAATATTGGTCATTAGTCCATCCATGACAGTGTCAGTAAAATTGTATCTTGGACATCTGGGATTGAGGCATTAAATGTTATTTGGCCATGGCAAAACTTAGCACATACTTGAAAGCCTAAAATTTACTTAGTTATTTGACATGACAGCAGGTACACCCCTTTCTATTATCCCCAGAAAGCCTATTTGTGTGGATAGTTTTTTTCTCTCTCAGTTTTTAAATGAAAGAGGATTTTGGAGAAGAAGGGCTTTGCTACAAATAAAATGGGGGTCAGTGAAACATCCAAACAAAAGATAGAGACAGAAGGAAGTTTAGAAGGGAACAAAGACAGTTTTGAAAGTGTAGAATTTATTATATGCTTTAAAAAAAGAGTGGCATGAAGTGGAGTCCCAATTCCATATACAATCACCTTTTCTGTGTGTGTGTTCTGCCACACGTATGCTTTTTTGGATGTTTAAGTCAAGAATTTAAAAAAGTTAACAAAAAAGCAATAGAAAAGATGTAACGTTAACTGTGCCACAGTGGTGAGATAGATAAGATGAAGGCTCATATGAGAGGCTAGCGGTGGGAGATTAGCAATATGAAAACTCAGAATTCTGGCTGCCCAGTTAGGTTTTTTAGGAATATACTGGACAGAACAGTGCAGAAGATTCCATATGTAGTCTGTAATGAGCTAATGACATGGGAACTTTAGTTAAGATAACAACACAAAAGGTTATAGCTGAGTCCAGCTTTCTCACTCTGGTTAAGATATAGAACGGATAATAAAAGATCAAATAATGATCAAGACTTAACTGTTCTCTAAATTTGTGTATCTTGTGTTTCTTTTCAGCTACTTCAGTTCTGCTTTCTTCATAAAGCACAGCCCCTTTTCTTATGTGGGCCTGTCATGCTGAGCAGTCCTGTGCCAGTGTCTCCCATGTCACACAATCAATTCCAAAGTTCTTAAGAGAGACCTTGAGAGTGTCCTTGTGTCACTTTTTCTGACTACCATGTGAATGCTTGCCCCACGTGAGTTCTCCATAAAATAGTCTTTTGGGCAAGCATAACTTTTCGAACAATGTGGCCAGTCCATTAGAGTTCCACTCTCTGAAGTGGAATTTGAATTACAAGTGGATCCAAATCATACACACACACACACACACACACACACACACAAACACACACCCCACCATGACAAGGTAAAATCCTTATGAATGAACATCAGAGAATGTTCATTCTTAAAAGACTAATTCAGCACCTCTCCAACACCAGCCTCTTTGGCAGGGATGCACAAACCAAAAAATCAACTTGTGCTTGGGGTCTATACTGGGATTCCCTTTTGCTGCAAATACTTCAATGGCACACTTCACCCTTCCCCCATCCTTGCCCTATAACAATAAGCAGATATTGATTCTTCCTAGATATGCAAGGAAAGAAGAGAAAGCATATTGCCTTTCAACTATAATGGCATCTAAGTTAACAAACCCCAATGCTATAAATACTCAGTCGTTCTTGGGAAAAAAAAAAACAAAAATAAAAAAAAAACTAAGACAGATGATAGCCAAAAAAAAAAATTACAAAACAACAAAAAGAAATTAAACAAACACACAATAAAATGGTCCCTTGAAGGGGTAACAATATGGAGAATAGAAGACCAGAGATCTAGTCTTTTCTATTCAGAAGGGCTGAATCCTAGATCTTAATAATCTTCTCTATATGGTGGCTAATGCCAAATCTTTACAATTCATAATAAGTCTCCTGATGTTAAGTGGTAATGGTGAGCAGATTTGAATCTCACTCTCATTATGAACTGATCAAAAGAAGGAAGAAGACACACATGCACAGTTGGGTACAGAAACACATTTTACCCTACAGGGAAACAGGTGGGAAAGGGGAGGAGAAGTGGGGATTAGAGGGAAGAATGAGTCCTAAGCAAAACAAACTCTAAAAATTTACAAAAAAATATTTTTTCACTCTTTTGAAGTAGCAAAGAATGGGGACCAGAGGGAGTGCCTATAAATTAGAGAACGGATGAACAAGTTATGTTATATATTTATATATAATGGAATACTATTGTGCTGTAAGAAATAATGAAGTACACCCAGAAATAACTGACCATGTAACCTTGAGCAAGTTACTTAACCCTGATTTATAAAAGAAAAAAAGATTAAAATTTAATTAAAAAAAAAGAAATAATGAAGTAAAGATTTTCAGAGAAACCTAGAAAGACTTGCATGAAGTGATACAGAGTGAAGTGAACAGACCCAAGAAAACAATTTTTACGATGGAAACAATATAGTAAAAGCAAATGACTCTGAGAGAATTAGGAACTCTTATCTGTATAATGACCAACCATGATTCCAGAAGCCCAATGATGATGTTTTATCATTCATGTCAACTATCTCCTGATACAGAAGTGAAATTCTAAGAATGCTGAATAAGACAAATCTTGTTTTGGACATGGCCAAATGTGGAAATCTGTTTTGAAAGGCTATACATGTTTTTAACATATTTTGTTTTTTTATTGTTTTCAATTGGGATACGGTGGGGAGGTTAGGGTAGGAGAGGGAGAAGGTGGACTTTTGCTCACTGCAGTATTATACACACATATACATTATGTGTATGTGTGTGTGTAAATGTTGAAATGATAAATCCAGTTATGAGAGGGGTAGATGAAAGCCTGAGATTGTGGTGCTACCTAACATCCTCTCCAGTCTTGAAAATGTGAAAGTCAAATCCCTGGCTCCTCAGCTGACTAGAGCTGATAATGTACCTGTAAGCATTGACAGGGTGGTGGTTTTCCCAGCTCCATTATGTCCTAGAAGGACAGTGATTTGTCCTTCATAAAAATTCATAGTCAGATCATTTACTGCATATTTCTTAACATTGTTTATGATGAACACCTGTGGAATAAGAAAAGAAAGAGTAATTATACACACATACATATCTGGCATTTCTGAAGAATTTTTGGCATATCAATCCTTTGTTGAAACCATCAAATCCAAAGAGAGAAATGCAAAAGTAGACATTTCTACATTATAGTGTAAAAATGTTTGAACTTCTCTAACAGAAAATTTATTTCAAGGCATCTCTGAATGATGAACATAGGAAGAATCTGCAATGCTTTCAATTCTTCCAGAATAGTATGTTTTGAAGCTCCAATGGAGAGATAAAGGGAAAAGAAAGCCTCCAGAATCACCAGGATCCAAAATTACAGGACTTTGGGTCTTGAAAGGGCTGTTTTAGTTGCATTAGAGAGGAAGGAAACAAGCAGCAAGAACAGTAGGGAGGTTCTTCTAAAACTTCATGCAATGTCCCCCAATCTGGCTTCTTCCCAGCTTTGGAGTGATGCCAGTGTTGCCAGAGCTGTGAGCTCTGGACCTCCCTTCCAGAACCCCGCTCCCCTCTTCTCCATCGGTGCTCAGTTGGTGACTAGCCCTGGCCTAGCATGGGAGTTCCACTTGACCAGTGTGGAACACTGGAATGTGGCTCGTGAAGGTTCCCAAGTACTTACTTGTCTCAGCAATGGGTCAAAGTTTCAGGAAGAGAAGAAGGAAAACTGAGGATTGCAAAGAATCAGGGAAGGACTGAGGTATCTTTTACTTTGAATGAGGAATTTACAAATGTCCACGATAGTAGCAGAAACAACTGCTTCTGTCATTGCTTCTAGAGAACATCCGCATGGGAAGACAGACATTAATAATCTTTACAAAGAGCCCATCAAAAGGCCAGCCTAAAGAAAATTCTGAGAGCAGTAATAATGATAAACTTTCACTGGAAGTCATAGTGGTAGAGAGCATACTGAATGCAGACCTGATGCCAGTGAAAATTATATGAGATTGAAGAGGTTACAAGTAATAAAATTTGCAAAAGATTATCAAAACAGCTGGACAAAGCTGTTACAACCAATTTTGAACTTGTGGCTTATCATCAATACAATACTGAATATGAGAAGAAAAAGAAAGAAGATAGGAAGTGAGTGAGAGCTTATATGCAAGAGGTTTTGGACATGTTTAAAGCTTTTGAAAACATCAATATTACAACATTAAAGATTTAGTGGACATCACCAAGCAGCTTGTGATATACCTGAAAGAAATCTTGAGAGAAATAGGCATTTGAAATGTTAAGGGGACCCACACAAATACCTGGGAACTGAAGCCAGAGTACAGACATTATCAAGGAGATGATAAGAATGATTAGGAAGACCTCATCTGTCTGTCAACAAGGGGCTAGTGGCATGGTGGCTTGTGACTGGACTAAGCTAAGTCTGTAGCTGTCCTTGAAACTTTGAGCAGTCTATTAAAGAGAATAAAATGATGGGTGCCTTTTAATTCCTCCATCTTCACTTTTTTGTTTGTGTTTTTTTTCAATAAAGTTTCTAAAGTTTGGGGGAGGGAAGTTATAAAAGCAATATGTAATAAGCCAATGCAAAGAATTGGTTTTATTTTCAAGTATTGATTTTAAAATATTAAATAAGGAAAGGTTTTCTAACACCAGAGAAAGACCTGAATAAATAGCAAATATATTGTTGAATGAAGCTTTGTCTTTACCTGCCTGCAGTGGAAAATTGATTCCAAATGAATACTGGCACAACCAAGGGAAAAGGAGGCAACCACAGTCTCTTGAATGAAAAAAGCAAGACTTATCCATTCTGAAATATGCTGAAGAACAAAGTTACCTGTCAAGTTTTTTTTTCACTTTTAAAGAGCTCACAGTATAGTAGGGGAGAAAACATACAAACAACTATTTACAAACAACATATAGACATACATACATTTGCTAAAATAATCTTTCTAAGATCATTTGATGTATTATTTGCCTGCTTAAAAATGTTCCATGGGTCCCTATTGCCACTAGGATTGCCTCTAGGATAAAATAACATACTCCTAAGTCATCATAACAGTCTAGGTCCTTCACAATCCATTTCTCATCAACCTTTATATCCTCATTTCACTTTACAGCCCTCACCCAGCTGTTCTCAGAACTCATCATGCCATAGTGTGCTTCCTCACATTTGCTACACCATCTCCCTTTTCTGGAATGTCTAATCTACTTCCTTATGTTTACTCATCAGAATTCATTACTTTCTTTAAAGTCCAGTTCAGATGCCATCTCCCGTTAAGTTTTTTTTTTAATGTGATCATGTTTTAGGTTTAAATTTATCAATAAAAGAGAACATTTTAATTTGTAAAAAAGCAAAACAAAAACACAACTTCATACAAGGGGTAATGAGAGACTTAATTAAAGGAAATATTTGTTTAAATACTTATATCAACAAAATAAATGAATACAAATGGAATATTTGAGTATGCAATTAAAACAAGAAAATTAGCAAATTACTAATCCTGAAATGAGGAGAAAAATGGAAATCTACAAACTCAATGAGATATGACAAGTAAAATAGAAACGATCATTGAAGTGATCTTTATCAATAACAGATTTATTTTTGTAAGAACAACGAAGGAGGACTTTAGCTTAGTTCTAGGCCCCATGAGAGCCCAACTCTCCTACTTTTACTCCAGCAATTATCTAAAAAGAAAATGAGATTGGACAATCGAAGAGGATCCACTAGTGAAGACAGCAGGACTGCTGGTAAAAAGACGGAAGACTCTTAGCAATGCCATGGAAAGAGAAGCTCAAGGAAGCATCCTAATTGGGAAAGAGAGTACTAGCAGTGTGTGAGGGTGAAGGAAAGGGTCAGGGAGAAAGACCAAGATGGAGCCTGAGGTGCACACTGAAAGGAAGAGTGGGATTCCATAAGGCAGAGGTAAGAAGTCAGTGCATCCCACGTATGGGGGATGGACAATACAAAGGCAAATAGATGATAGATAGGAACAGAACATAAGGAACAGAAAGAAAGCTAGTTTGGCTGAATCATAGACTATGGGACAGGGCATAATGTCCAGTAAGGCTGAAAAGTTAGGTTTGGGTCAAAAGTTAAACAGAAAGGTTTATATTTTATTCTAGGGGCAACACTGGAGTTGGTTGATTAAAGGAGTCACATAGTTATGTCTCTGCTTAGGGGAAATTACTTTGTATACAATGGATTGAAGTAGAGAGAAAAGAGGCAGGGAGACCAATTAGAAGGTTGTTGCCATAATAAAGGTGATGAGGGCTTAAACTAGGGTGGTAGCTATGTGAGTAGAAAGCAGGAATTGGATATGAAAGATGTTGTGAGGTAGAAACTGCAAGATTTAGAGACAATGGATATGTGGAGTGGGGGAGAATAAGAACTTGACACTAGAAGTATGATGATGATAACCTTCTGATAGCGTTCTTGGGTGCCTGTGCTTAGACCCCAATTCCAAGATCACATTTCTCCCTAGCCTCAAAACATTGTCCCTGGCAGTTTCTCCTCAGCCCAAGGACACTATGCCTAGCAATAACTCATGAGTGGGCCCCAGCAAAGCACTTCTTTCTCTTCCTGATACAGTAGCCAGCTGCACCTATAAAATTTAGTAGTTTGAACCAGCTGTGTACTGGCTGAACTGGCTGTGTACTGGGTCATAAAGATATTTACTACTCACTGACCTATCATATGTATCCTAGAGTTAGACATATGTGTACTCCCTTACTTTTATCTTGTCTAACAAGACATTGATGATGGCAGCTTTGATGGGTATTTCTCAGTCAGCTCTTACCATTAGCTGACTTAGTGATGTTGAAGGCCTAAAACCACACCTCCCTGTAGCCCCCACTTCTTGGGCTATTTCCCAGTGAGCTCTAGGTAAAATGTCTGTACAGTAGATACTAAAAGTGTATATTCCTTTAAGAACTGAGCATTCCTAGTTAGAGCTGGAAGGGAGGAAAGGACACTCCCAAGGAGAAAGCTAGTCTTAAAGGCTTTCTGGAGTCAAGAAGGCGGAGTAGAAACAGAACCTCCACATGGTTCCGGCTCCTACCACTTCCAATTCATGTAAAAGATGACTCTGAACAAACTTGGGAGCTACAGAACCCACAAAATGACACAGAGAAGCTAACCTCCCGCTGAGGACAGCCCAGCAGAGCCAAGTCCAGCTACTTGCCTAGGTTTTATCCCCAGGGCGGGACTGACCAGCTGCAGCTGGACGGACTCCAGATCACCAGCAGCTGTGACCCTTTCCAGAATTATCAACACATAGATGCGAAGGACGAAGTGAGAGGTCACTGTAGTGAGGACTTTGGGACCCAGTAGGTGGGAGAGCCATGGGCCTCTTCCCCCAGGAGAAGGAGCAGCTGAGGTGCTGGGGCACAGCCACCTTCCCCTAGCAGCTTCAGTTCCTGGCCTGCAGAGTGTAGGGGGACTAAGCGACCAGTCTGAGGGGTTGTCGCTCTTGCTTTAACCTGCTTGGATCTGGATTGTGGTCTAGGGTGGAGGTCCTGGGGTGTGTGAACAGTTTGCCAGAGCATGTGAAGGCTTCAGAGAGGGCACCACCTTTGGTAGCTGAGAAAACCCCAGTGTTTGGTATGAAGCTCCCCTGTCTGGTAGCAGAGTCCTACTGTGCCAAAAAGCCCCAAATTCAAGTAATTGAGTGGCAACATGACCAGGCTAAGGAAGCAAACCAAGCAAAGCAATCCAACATTAGACTACTATTTTGGGGACAAAAAGGATCAAAGCACAGAACAGGAGGAAGACAATGAAGTCAGAACTCCTGCACAAGAAGCTTCCAAGAAAAATATGAGCTGGTTACAGGCCATAGAGGACCTTAAGAAGCAGATAAGAGAAGTGGAGGAAAAATTGGGAAGAAAAATGAGAATGAAGCAAGAAAATTATGAAATGAGAGTCAACAACCTGGCTGAAGAAAATAACACCTAAAATACAGACTAACTCAAATGGCAAAAGGAGCTCAAAAAGGCAATGAGGAGAAGAATGCCCTAAAAAGCTGAATTTGCCAGATGGAAAAAGAATCTCAAAAGCTCACAAAAGAGAATCATTGCTTCAGAATTAGACTGGAGCAAATAGAAGCTAGTGACTTTATAAGAAATCAAGATGCTGTTAAACGATCCAAACAAATGAAAGAATAGAAGGCAATAGATCCAGGAGAGATAATATAAAAATTACTGGACTTCCTGAAAGCCATAATCAAAGAAAGGACCTAGAAATAATCCTCCAAGAAATTCTCAGAGAAAACTGTCCTGATGTTTTAGAATCAGAGGGAAAAATAGAGGTTGAAAGAATCCACTAATCACATACTGAAAAAGACCCCAAAAAGAAAACTCCTAGGAATATTATAGCCAGGTTCCAAAATTCCCAGATTAAGGAGAGAATATTACAAGCAGACAGGAAGAAACAATTTGAATATTGAGGAAACACAATCAGGATAACACAGGATCTGGCAGCTTCTACCCTGAGGGATCGAAGGGCTTGGAATATGATATACCAGAGGTCAAAGGAGCTGGGATTAAAACCAAGAATCACCTACCCAGCCAAACTGAGCATCTTGTTTCAGGGGAAAATATGGTCATTCAGTGGAATAGAGGACTTTCAAGCATTCTTGATGAAAAAACCAGAGTTGAATAGAAAATTTGACATTCAGATACAAGAAGCAAGAGAAGCTTGAGAAGGTAAACAGGGTAAAGAAATCATAAGGAACTTAACAAAGTTGAACTATTTACATTCCTACGTGGAAAAACTATAATTGTAACTGATGAAACTTTTTTTAGTATGAGAATAGTTGAAGGGAATATGTGTGTGTATGTCTATATTGGAGGATATATGGGCGTATGAATACATATGTGAATGTGTGCATATATTTCCACAGGTATATATAGATAGAGGGCACAGGACCAATTTAATGGGAAGGGATGATACTTAAAAGGTGAAATTAAAAGGTGAGAGAGGAATGTAATGAGAGGAGATGGGGAGAGACAGAATCGGGGTAAACTATCTCACATGGAAGAGGCAAGGGAAAATGGTTACAATGGAGGGGAAGAACAGGAAGTCAAATGGGTCAACCTTATTCTCATTGAATTTGGCTCAGAGAGGGAATGACATACACACTGGGTATCTCACCCTACAGCAGAATAGGGGGGAAGGGGATGAGAGGGGAGATGATGGAAGGTAGGGCAGGTTGGGGGAGAGGGAAGTTGGAAGCACCCATTTTTGAAAAGGAATGGGATCAAAGCAGAGAATAGAACAAGTGGGAGATGGGATAGAAGGGAGGGAAATATAGTCAGTCTTTTACAATATATGTACTCTGGTAATGTTTTGTATTAGCTACACATGTACAACCTATACTGAATTGCTTATCTTTCCAGTAAGGGTGGGTAACAAGGGAGGAAGGGAATGAATCTGGAATTCAAAGTTTTAAAAACAAATGTTATATATATATATATATATATGTAATATATATTAATAGTATATATATTATATATACTATTAATAGTACTATTTTACATGTAATTGGGAAATAAGACATACAGGCACTGGGGCATAGTGATCTACCATGCCCTACTGGAAAAGTCAAAGGGGTATGTGGGATTGCCATTTTGGGGTGGTGGGTAGGAGAAAAACAGGGAGAAAATTTGTAACTCAAAATCTGGCGGAAAAATGATGTAAATCAGAAGTTAATAAAGCATTTGAAAAAAAAAAAGAACTGAGCATTCCTTAACCATTCCTTAATCCCACCCTGACTCACCTAGTTAGCATATCTGGCACACATTTTACTATAGTTTATCCTATATAAACTTTTAACTGTACCCCTTTAAGGTTGCGGGTTCCCTAAGAATTCTTGCCTGCTAAAAAGTGTAACAATAAATCTTTGCCACCTTGACTTACAGAATGCTTGAGTCTGTGAATTCATTCCAGAGAACCCCATCAATGACCCTGTCTGGGAACTTTAGTCTTAGAATTCCCAGACTTCATCAAACCCTATCAGTTCCACAGAAAATAGAAACATCTGGAAGAGGGTGAGTCTAGGAGTAAAAATAATCAATTCATTTGAATTTCTACTAGGCAATTCGTGATTATGGACTGAGAGACAAAGTCTGAATATGTAGAGAATGGAGTCATCTGCACAGAGTTAATAATTTGATTCTTGGGAACTTCTGAAGTTACTAACAGAAAGAGTGTAGAAGAAGACAGGAAGATCCAGGAAAGAATTATGGGGACACTCACAATTAGGGGGCATGATGTGAATGATAAGCCAATAAAAATGACTGAAGAGTGTGCAGACAGGTGAGAGGTCAAGCAGTAGAGAGTAGAGTCATAAAAATCCAAATAGAAAAGGAGAAGATGATCAAATGTGTTAAATGCAGCAAATGGGTTAAGAAGGATTAGAATTTAAATTGAGCGATGATGATGATGATGGAAGCCAGGTTGCAAATAGTTAGGTGAGTAGAAGAAGAGAAAGTACAGGTAGTTAGTACAAATAACATTTTAAAAGTGTTTGCCTAAGAAATGGAGGAAAGAAATATGAGAATAGCTTGAGGGGATCATAGGATCTAGTGAAATATTTTTTAGGAAGAGGGTGACTTGGACATGTCTTAAGGCAGTAGGAAAAGAAGAAACTAAAAGGGAAGGTTGAAAATTCAAGAGAGATGGAGGATCATTGAGGATGAAAACTGTAGGAGAAGAAAGGAAGAGATCACAATTGCACATAGAGGAGCTGCCGTTGGCCAGTAGAAAGGCCACTTCTGTCAGACACTGGGAGATGTGGTCAAGGGGTTGGAGAATAAAAAGAATGGGAGATCAGTAAGCACTGATAAATGAAAGCTAGTTTTTGAAAAAAAAAAAAAAAGAACTATTAGTGTGATTAAAAATAAAGTCAAATTGCCATTATAAAAAATGGAAAAAAAGCAAATGATTAATAAATGAAAATGTAAGCAGCTATTCTGTCCAATTATGTGTCAATAAAAGGTCAAACTTGGATGAATATAAAGAAATACAAAATAAACATATTAACAGAAGAGAGAATTTAAATAACCCAATTCCAGTAAAAGAAATTGAGCAAGTCACAAATGAACTCACAAGGAAAAATCCCTGGACTACATGGATTCTTAAGTCTATCAAACATTCAAAGACTAATTCTAATGTTACATAAACTATTTTGCAAAAATAAGAAAAGTATGGACCCTACCAAATTCTTTCAATGATTCAAATATTTTTATACCTCAACCAGGAGAGACAAAGCAAAGAAATTATCCTATAGAGGAATATCCTTAATAAACATAGATGTAAAAATTTCAAATAAAATATTAGCAAAGAGGCTACAGCAACATATCCAAAAAACTGGACATTATGACCTTGTAGGCTGTATACTAGGAATGTAAGGCAGGTTTTATATTAGGAAAATGATAAACATAACAAATCATATGAATAACAAAAACAATCACAATCATGCAATAATATTAATAGATGAAAAAAATGCAACATCTATTTCTGTTTGTTTTTTTGAGACTTGATCTCTCTATTTCATCCTGACTGAAAATACAGTGGTGACAACCAGGCCAATCCTAATAATGTTGGCACATAAGTTTTAACCTGCTCTGTTTTCTGACCTGGGCCATTCCATCCCTCCTTAGGCAGCCTAGCAACCTTCTGTACCCGGGGCCTTACTATATTGGTGCCAGACTTAATGAATACTAGTGAAGCTCAGAACTCTCAAATTAAAATTTATGTACTGGCGTCAGCCTCCCTAGCAGCAGGGATTTGAGTCATGAACCATCATGCCTAGCCCATTTCTGTTTGAAAATAATAAACATATTGGGAATAAATGAACCTTTCATTGACATAATAGTATCCATGTAAAACCAAAAGTCAGTATTATATGTAATTGGGATAAACTGGGGGGGTGTCTTTCTAATAAGATTGAGGCAAAGCAAGGATGTTCATTATTATATGACATAGTGTTAGAAGTTCTAGCTGAGACAAGAACAAGAAAGTGAGGAAAGTTTTTGCACAAACAAAATCCATGATGTTAAAATTATGAGGGAAGCAGTTAACCAGAAAAAAAATCTTTGCAGCATCTTTTCTTGATGAAGGTGTGATAACAAAGATATATAAAGAACTAAATCAAATATTGAAGAATGACAGTTTTTTTCCTCAATAGATAAGCATTCAAAGGGTATGAACGAGTTTCCAAAGTTAAAAATCCAAGCAATTAAGAACCAAATGAAAGTATCTTATAAATCATTATTAATTAGAAAAAATGAAAACATCTCTGGGATTTTACTTCACACTCTTCTCACTTTGTCACATTGACAAAGATGAAAAGAAAGGAAAATGACAAATACTAGAGGAGCTACAGGAATACAGGCATGCTAAGAAAACCATGTAGGAGCTGTGAATAGGTCCAGCAATTCTGGAAAGCAATTTGCTGCTTCTTTCCCAAAGATCACTGAAGAATACATGTTCTTTCTCAGTAACACCAATGGTAGGCTTAATATCCCTAAAAGATCAAAGAGGAAAAGGATCCACATGTACAAAAAATATTTATAACAGCCCTTTTATTATTCTAGTAAAGAGTTGGAAACTAATGAGGTGTCCGTCAAGTGGGGAATGGCTGACCAAATTATGGTATATGAATGTAATGGAATATTGTGCATAAGAAAGCACGAAAGGGACAATATCAGAGAAAGCATAGAAAACAAATGAAGTGATACAGAATACAATGAGCAAAAGCATAACAACTTGTTTAGAAGAAATAATTCAAAGAAAAACAACTTGGAAAGACACAAATTTTTGGACATGGCCAACAATGGAATCTGTTTTATTTGACCATTTATATTGGTTATGTGGGCTTTTTTTTTTCTTTTTTGAGAGGGAATTAGGAGAGCTGATTTGCTTGTTAATTGAAAAAAAAATAATAAATAAAAAGAAATGGGTACTTGCCTGCAAATTTAATTCTTTCACTTGACTTTCTTCCAAGGAAGGAAGAAACTCTAACAAGACTTTGATAATTAAAACCAAATAACTCTTTGCTATTTTAAGTGCCAACACTTGAAACATATAGTTAACAGACTTGGTTCTAGCTAGAAAAGAGACTCATGGCAATAATACCTTACAGAGATGTTTTATTTGAATCCCAGCTTCCAAGCCTACAGGATCCTCTTCAATGTATGGATTTTCAAAATAGTTGATGGATTCTGTGTCTATCTCTACAGTAGGTGTTAAAGTCCCAAACCAGTAGGAATTCTAAGAAGGAAATAAAAATTTAATTACAAAGATTACAATTACAAAAATTAACTACAGTGAAATGCTTGAACAGTTGAAAATAAAATAACTTTGCTAATTTTGATTTTAGAGACTTGACAAAGAAAAAATAAACTTTAAAGTAATGAATTTTCACTCTAAAATCACCTTAGATTTGAATATCTACGTTTAATGTTAGAATACTCTTAGGAAAATGCCACTAATTTAAAATAATCAAAATGAGAGGAAAAACAAAGAGCCCAGCATGAGATCATAGAGAAGGCATGGTAGAAACCGGGAGGTGAGGAAATTGGCAAGATTCATTGTTCCTTGTTTGCTATGGCCATTCAAAAATTTAGTAAAACATTTTAAGACATCTTGCTAAGTACTGGTGATGTGAATGTAGACAAGATATGGACCCCATTCTAAAAGAATTTATACTACAACAAGGAGGAGACACATATATTGGTAACTTATTTATGTAACCCAGGATAACTATCAGGGGAAATCAGTATGCACGTTGAAACCATATTGAAAGCAATTCATATTGAAACTTTGGGGCTTCATACTTGTTTTCCTACATGTTTTTTTTTTTGGCTTTTTGGAGGGCAATTGGGGTTAAGTGACTTGCCCAAGGTCACATGGCTAGTTTTTTTGTGTGTGTGTGTTAAGTGTTTGAATCCGGATTTGAACTCAGGTCCTCCTGACTTCAGGGCCAGTGCTCTATTCACTGCACCACCTAGCTGCCCTTCCTACATGTTTCAATGGCCCCCTAAAATTTTCATTCAGTTCTATCAATGCCCAAGATAATGATGACTCCAAGTTCATTACATTTTTAAAGAGTGGATGAGATCAGACATATGAGTCTCATAACCTACAAGATGGCAGCTTAGTGTCTTTCTCCAGACTTCTTGAAATTTCTAAGCCCTGCCCCCCCCAAAATTATTTACAATATACATAGTAGTCACAGGCAAATTAATAACACAAATAAGAGAAAATCCTGAAAAAGTAAAATTTTTATTAGCAGTCGAGAGCTCTAATCCTTAGAGTACTGACTTGCCAGTTCTCTCCCAACAGAATCCTTGATTCCATGGCAGGGATGTAAGTTAATTCACAAGCTTTTGCCTGGGACCCATTGAGGGAACCTCCACCTCTAGGTTAGGAACTCCTAAGAAGCTGCAGAGATGTTGCCTTGAAACATTTCTTCCTCTTATCCCCATCCTACAAGAAGTAGCAGGAGTTAATTAGCTCAGCACTGAAAAGGAAAAGGGAACCAAGGGAGGAAGAGTGAAGAATGGCAAGTATAGTTTAACTACAGACTGAAACCTACATGCGTCTATTCTTGTTTTCTCAGAGGGTATTCAGGGGCAGTCAGGGACCTAGTTGCAGAATCCTATATCACTTAACAGTAAGAAGCTGAGGCACTTTTGCAGTCTATCAACAAAGGCAAAGGAGTCAGAAAGTGAATGGGGAGGCAGTGGAGGGAATGTAAGGTTGAAACACCAAAGGGTTCACAAGGAAAAATTAAAATCTCATAATATATATTAAATAAATATTCTAAAATAAAATCAATTAAATCTCAGAGCATAGGAGATAAATCAACATAGAGGATTCTAAAGACTCCTTTTAGGTAGGAAGGATGAGTACTAAATTTACATAGAGACTACAAAGCTCTTTTAATAAATATTATGAGACAATTCAAAGTCAGACCATACCTCATGAAATACAGAATCCTGTGGATTCTAAGAGAGCATGGAATAGCAACAAAGATCTCTAGAGTTCAGAAAAAAATGGAATCTGCACAAGAAAAATTAGGAATGACAAAACAACAGAACAGAGAATTCTCGATGCAGATTTAAAAAACTCAATTAGTAGATTTGAAAAAAATTGAATTTACTGTGGCAAACCTCTTTGAAGAAGAGAAAATGAGATGAACATATTTGGAATTCAAAAAAATTGCACTAAGTGGAAGAAAAATCTGGAAAAAGAAAAGCAAAAAGTAAAAATGCAAAAAGAACACTTACAACTTTTTTGGGGTGGAGTAATGATAATGGAATAAAGGGAGCAACCCAGCTAAACTCTCCCAACATTCCCTTCCAAATGACTTTAAAATAATGCAAAAATGGAAATCAAGAGAAGCATAGCCAATGAAAGATCAATATCTGTCAATTTCCAGTCCAAAACAACTTAGGAGGTCAGAAGAAGAGGTCTCTGACACTGGAGTGGAAGCTGGCCCAGAGCACATGCAGCAGAAACAGCAGCAGTGGGCTATGGAGGCAGTGATAGTGGCAGCAGCAGCTTTGGGAGTTCTTGGTCCAGAAATGGTGAGACTACAAGGACCCCTGTGAAGGCACCAGGTGCAGGAACAGGAGCTGTTTGGAAACTCAGTGGTCCATATGCAGTTCCAGGATGGAGAAGAGTATTTGTGGTAGAAAGGGAGCACGGGCCCTAATCAGAGCTACAGGACAGAGAAGAACACTTGTGGCTACAAGGGACAAGGGCTCTGGTCAAGTAACTGTAGGACATGTTACTAAAAAAAATTAGAAAAAGAACAAATTGAAAATATTAAAACACCAAATTAGAAATCCTGAATATCAAATGAGAGATTATTAAAATTGAAAGTAAAAAAAATTGTTGAAAATAAAATTAGGAGCTGATTTTATGAAAAAAAAAATAGATAAAATAAATTAACCAAATGACCAGTATCAAAAATAAAATAGGTGAATTTACACCAGAATATTAAAGCAATTGTGAGGAGCTATTTTGCCCAATTATATGCCAATAAATCTAACAATCTAAGGGAAATGGATGAATATTTATAAAATATTAATTTTCCAAGGAATAGAAGAGAAAATAGAATACTTAAATAACTCTATCTTAGAAGAAATTGAATAAGCCATCAATGAGCTTTTTAAAAAAATCACCAGGACCAGATGGATTCACAAGTGACTTCTACCAAACATTTAAAGAACAATTAATTCCAATACTATGTAAACTATTTGTAAAGACAGGAAAATTAGAAATCCTACCAAATTCTTTATATGACACAAATATGTTACTGATACCTAAACCAGGAATAGCAAAAACAAAAAGAAAACTATAGGCCAATTTCTTTAATGAATACCAAGGCAAACGTTTTAAATAAAATACTAACAAGAAGATTACACTAATATATCACAAAGATAATACAGTATGACAAGGTGGGATTTATACCAGGAATGCAAGGCTGGTTCAATATTAGTGAAACTATTAGCAAAACTGACCATATAAATTATAAAAAAAACAAGCAACAACAAACCTAACCAAAAATCACATGATTATCTCAACAGATGCAGAAAAAGCTTTCGACAAAATACAATACTCATTATTACTAAAAACCACTTAGAAAGCATAGGAATAAATAGAGCTTTTCTTAAAATAATAAGCTGTACAAATCTAACTCTATAAGCAAACATTAATAAAATGAGGATAAACTAGAAACTTTCCAAATAAGATCAAGAGTGAAACAAGGATGTTCACTATTGTTCATTATTTTACCTGAAATGTTAGTTATAATCACTGCACATATTACAATTTCTTGGAGCCACAGGTGAGAGTTTAGTGACATCAAAGGTGGCTGAAACAATTTGTTGTGACAGCAATGAAAGTAGCTATAGCAGGTCCTGTGCAGCCCTTGGAGGTTGGTAAGACATCAAAGATGCCAAGGTCATCCACTGCATCCTGGACCAATGCTAGTTGTCTTGACTTTTGTCTTGCCACTGGACTTCAGTGATTCTGGGAGAGTGATGCTGATGATTTGTACGACTCTTCCAATTAAATCCAAATTATGTGCAAGTCAAGACAGCACCCTCTAATGTCACTTGTCCTCTTCAAAAATGAAGAATGTACAACATAGCAATAAGAAAAGAAAAAGAAATTGAAGGAATATGAATTGTTGCTTGTGACAGGACTTTGGGGAGCCAAGATACTGAAGTAAGCAGGAAATCACCTGAACTCTCCCATATGGACTCTAAACAACAATAAAAATTGTGCCTAAAAACAAATTCTGGAAGAGCAGAATTAACATAAAGACTGGAAAATCAATTTTCTAGCCTCTAGGGAAATTGGAAGGTTAGCAGGAAAGGTTTGTCTCACTTGGATAAAAGGGGAGTGCAGTCTAGGGCAGGCAGGGTCCTAGCAAGCCAGCAGACCCTGACTCAGGAAGCCTTGGGGAGGATCTGAGCCCTTGTACAGGTCTGTGATTAAGGCCCCAAGGCCACATTGTGGCAGTGGACAAGTTAGCTCCCCCTCAAGTATCCCCTTTGACCCTGGCACAGCACCAGCCTCTCGTGGGCCTTAGCACAATACTAGGTGAACCGACAGACACCTGTGGCACACCAGGGTCTCCCATGGGCCTCAGGGCAGCACCAATGGAGCACCAAACAAACAGCCAGGGCCTTCAGCAAAAGAAACTTGAGACAGTGCCCATTCTACTGTAGGAGCAGAGCTCAACTTTAAAAGTAATGAAGTAGGCTAGAAAAGATGAGCAAAAAAAGAACCTGATCACAGAAAGTTATAGTAACAGGGAAAATTAAGAAGAGGACAAATTCAGAAGGGGACAACAATGTCAAAATGTCTACATGTGAAGCCTCAAAAAAATGTAATTGGTCTTAATGTAAATTAGTTAAAAGTCCAAAAAGAATTCCTGGAAGAGGAGTTTAAAATCAAATAAGAGAGCTAGAAGAAAAATTGGGAAAAGAAACAAGAGTGATGCAAGAGAATCATGAAAAATAAAATTAATGGCTTGGTAAAGAAAGCACAAAAAATGGAAACACAAAAAACACACTTGAAACAAACACACAGTAGAATTTATTATGCTTCAGTTGAAGCAAAAAAAGAAGGTTTAGCTATCATGAATTCAGGCAGAGCAAAAGCAAAAATAGATCTAATAAAAAGAGATATGGACGGAAACTACATCTTGATAAAAGGGACCATAGACAATGGAGTAATATAAATACTAAACATATATGCACCAAGTGGTATAGCATTCAACTACTTTGTTTTTGTTTGTTTTGCTTTTTGGATGAGGGAAGGCAGGGAAATTGGGGTTAAGTGACTTACCCAAGGTCACATAACTAGTAAGTGTTAAGTGTCTGAGATCATATTTGAACTCAGGTCCTCCTGACTCCAGGGCCCGTGTTCCGCCCTAGCATCCAAATTCTTAAAGAAGTTAAGTGAGTTACAGGACAAAATAGACAGCAAAACTATACTAGTGTGTGTGTGTGTGTGTGTGTGTGTGTGTGTGTGTGTAACTTCAACTTTCTTCTCTCAGAACTAGATAAATCTAACCACAAAATAAACAAGAAAAAGTTAAGGAGGTGAATAGAATCCTAGCAAAGTTAGATATGACAGACCTCTGGAGAAAGGTGAATGGGGATAGAAATTTTTCTCCATGGTTCATGGCACCTACACAAAAATTGAGCACGTATTAGAGCATAAAAGTTTGAAGCTTTTATTCCCTAATATGAATATGAAGATATCATGTGTAGTTGAGAAATGGATATATATTTTTTCTATTTCCATTCAATTTTCTCAGTCTACCATATCTGACTTTTCTAAAATTCTATTCATCTCCTTAACTTCTTTCTTGTTCATATTTTGGTTAGATTTATCTACTTTTGAGAGGGGAAAATTGAGGACTCCCATTATTGAAGTTTTACTATTTTCTCCTATACCTCATTTAATTTTTCCTTTAAGAATGAAGATATTATATCTTTTAAAAATGTATATGTTTAGTATTGATATTATTTCATTATCTATGGTATGTTTCTCTGCTTATCTCTTTTGAATAGATTTATTTTTGCTTTGTCTGAGATCATGATTGCTACCCCTGCTTTTTTTTTTTTACTTTAGCTGAAGCATGATAGATTCTGCTCTAGTCCCTTATCACTACTCTATGTGTGTGTCTCTGCTTCAAGTATATTTCCTACAAACAACATCTTGTAGGATTCTGGTTTTTGATCTATTATGCTATCTGCTTCCATTTTATGGGTGAGTTCATCCCATTCACATTCACAGTTATGATTACTGTGCATTTCCCTTAGTCCTGATTTTTTTTTCCTCTTTATCCTTCTCTCTCCTTTCACCCTGTCCCTCAAAAGTGTTTTTCTTTTGACCACTGCCTCCCTCATTCTGACCTTTATTCTATAAGCTTCTCATCCCTTTCTTATCTCCCTTCCCTTCTACTTTCATGTAAGGTAAGATAGAGTTCTATACCCAAGTGAGCATGTATGTTATTTCCTCTTTGAGCCACTTCTTATGTGAGTAAGATTCACTGACTCTGATCACCCCCTACCAGTTTCTCCTCAACTGTAAAAGCTCTTTTGCACCTCTTTTATGTGATAATTTATTCCATTCAACCTCTTCCTTTCCCCTTCTCCCAGTGCACCCCTCTTTCTCACTCCTCAATTTTATTTTTTTGGATATCATCCCATCATAGTTCACCTACATCCACACCCTCTATGTACACATCTTCTATCTGCTCTAATAATGACAAAGTTCTTAGGAGTTATAAGTATCAGCTTTCCATATATGAATATAAACAGTTTAACTTTATGATTTCTCTTTCATGTTTACATTTTTGTTTTTTTGCTTGAGTCTTATATTTGAAAGTCAGACTTTCTATTCTGGTATGTTCATCAGGAATGCTTGAAAGTCCTCTATTTCAATGAATATTTACTTTTTCTCCCGAAGGATTATAGTCGGTTTTTCTGGGTAAGTGATTATTGATTATAATCTTAGTTTCTTTTACTTCTGGAATATCATATTCCAGAGCCTCCAATCCTATAAGGTAGAAGCTGCTAAATCTTTTGTTATCCTGACTATGGCTTCATGATGTTTTAATTGTTTCTTTCTAGCTGCTTGTAGTATTTTCTCCCTGACCTGGGAGGTCTGGAATTTGTTTACAATATTCCTTAGAATTTTTATATTAGGATCTCTTTGTTTAGGATCAGTGTATTCTTTCAATTTCTATTTTATTCTCTTGTTCTAGGCTATTGAGGTAGTTTTCCTTGATAATTTCTTGAAATACTATGTCTAGGTTATTTTTTGATGGCTTTCAAGTAACACAATAATTCTTTTTTTAAAGTGGCATATTTATTAAAATATTTTATTTCCCCCAATTATATGTAAAAAAATTTTAACTTAAATATTGTTTTTGAGTTCCAAATTATCTCCCTCCCAATCTTCCTCCCTCTCCCCTCCCTCCACTAAGAAGGCAAGCAATTGGATAAAGGTTATATATGTACAATCATGCAAAACATATTTCTACATTAGTCACATTGTGAAAAAACACATAGACCCCTCAAAAAAATCCCAAGGAAAACAAAAAAGTAAAGAAAAAGTATGCTTCAATCTACATTTAGATTCCATCAGTTCTTTCTCTGGAGATGGATACCATTTTTCATCTTAATGATTCCTCTGGAATTGTCTTGGATCATAGTATTGCTAAGATTAGCTAAATCATTCATACTTGATCATTATACAATATTGCTGTTACTATGTATGATTTTCTCCTGGTTCTGCTCATTTCATTTTGTATCCATTCTTGTACATCTTCCCAAGTTTTTCTGGAGCATTTCTTATAGCAAAATAGTATTCCATCACAATCATATATAACTTGTTCAGCCATTCCCCAATTCATGAACATTCCCTCAATTTCAAATTCTTTGCCATCATTAAGAGAGCTGCTATAAATATCTTTTTTTATGTAAAGGTACTTTTTCTTTTCTTTTTTTAAATCTCTTTGGCATATAAACCTAGTAGCGGTATTGTTAGGTCAAAGGGTATGGTTCTCTAGCCCTGTGGGCATATTTCCAAATTGCTCTACAGAATGGTTGAATCAGTACACAACTTTACCAACAATGCATTAATGTCTCAGTTTTCCCACATTCACCCCAACATTTGTCATTTTCCCTTCTGACATGTTATATGAGCAAATTAGATAGGTATGGAGTGGTAGATCAGAGTTGTTGTAATTTGCATTTCTTTAATCAATAGTGATTTAGAATATTTTTTTCATATGATTATAGTTTTGATTATTTTGTCTAAAAACTGCCTATTCATATACTCTAACCATTTATTAGTCGAAGAATGCCTCTTGTTTTAATAAATTTGACTCAGTTCTCCTTCTATTTGGTAAATGAGTATCTTGCTGTAAATTTTTTTCAGTTATGATTACTATGTATCTTGCTATAAATTTTTTTTCAATTATGATTACCATGTATTTCCATCTATCTTATTTTCCATATCTGTACCTTCTTTTCCCACTTGGCAAGAAATTTTTATTCCATTTTAATGAATTTTTATACATCCTTTGCCATCTGGAAAATTCTGCTTTTTAAGGATTTCTCTTAAGTTGATTTTTGCGATTTTTTTTAACCATTTGGCCTATTTCGAAGGACTTATCTGTACCAGCTTCCTTTACCAAGCCATTGATTATTTTTTTCACGATTTTATCACATCACTCTCATTTCTTTTCACATTTTTCCTCTACCTCTCATATTTGATTGTTAAAATTTTTTTTTGAGCTCCTCCAGGGTCTGAAACCAACTTCCATTTTTCTCTGAGTCTTTGCACATAGATACTTTAAATTTCTGAGGTTGTGCCTTGATCTTTCTTCTTCATTATTGTAACTTTCTTTGGTAAGGTTCTTTTTTTTTTGTTTACTGATTTTATTGTTTGCTCATCTTTCCAGCCTACTTCTTGACTTTGACCTTTATTTTAAAGCGCACCTCCTGGGGTTGAGAGGGTGCCAAGCTTCAGATTTTTCATGCTGCTATTTTCAGAGCTAGTTTTTAGGATTGTGTAAGTTTTCAGTTCTTCCAAGGTGCTATGATCTAAGAAGAGGCATGGTCACTGCTTTCCTGGCCTATGCTTTGGTTTGGTAGTGACCATAATTACTTTTTCCCACCCTGGAATTGTGATCATGGTCTTTATTCCTGCTATTGCTCCTCTTTACCCTGTGGCTGTGACCTGGTACCACACATGAGCAATGCAACAAAGTCTTGCTCCTATTGCCAGAAAGAATACCTTGTAATCTCCTTCTGAAAAATTCACTGTAACCCCATGACAGTCTTTTGGCTGAGAGCTCTGGAAATCCTGGCTCCTGATGCACATGGCCTCAAGACCTGCTGCTGGCTAGCTGGGCATAGTTTGTGCTGGACTGTGCTCCATTTTCACCCCAATGAAATAGACCTTTCCTGCTGACCTTCTATGTTGTCTTGGGCTAGAAAACTGTTTCACTTGGTGGTTCTGAAGCTCCAGAATTCATTTTGAGGAATTATTAAAACATTTTTGGTGAGGAATTTGGGAGAGCTCAGGTAAGTCCTTGTCTTTACTCCACAATATTGGCTCTATACCCAAAAATAAAATTCTTTTGGAAGAAGAAAAGGTCAAGAATATCAAGGGAATCAGCACAAAACTATGTGAAGGAAGGTGGTCTAGCAGTAACAGATTTCAAAATAGATTTCAAAGTGATAATGATGAAAACAATCTGGTACTGCCTAAGAAACCGAATGGTGGATCAGTGGATTAAATTAATTACACAATTCATAAAAGTAAGTTTATGTAACCTAGTGTTTGATAAATCAAAAAACCCAAGCTCTTGGGGAAGGAATTCAATACTTGAAAAAGACTACTGGGAAAACTAGAAAACAGGCTAGTAGAAAGTGGGCACAGACCAAATAACATCTTATTTGGATTCAGTCATTCTGGAGGACAATTCAGAATTATTACCAAAGGTCAATAAAACTGTGCCTCTCTGTTAACCCAGCAATATCATTACTATGTCTTTGTCCCAAAGAGGTTAAAAAAAACAAAAGAAAGGAAAAGGATCTATATGTATAAAAAATTAATAGAAGTTCTTTTTGTGGTGGCAAAGAACTGGAAATTGAGGAGATGTCCATCAATTGGTGAATCTCTGGACAAGTTGTGATATATAATTGTGATAGAATACTATTGTGCTATAAGAAAAAAAACAAGGATAGTTTCAGAAAGACCTCAGAAGAATTATATGAACTAAAGCAAAGTGAAGTGAGCAGAATCAGGAGAACAGTGTATACAGAAACAAAAATACTGTAATGATCAATTGTGAAAGAATGAGCTATTCTGATGAATACAATGATCCAAGACAATTCCAAAAAAACTCATAATGGAAAATGCTATCTAACTCTGGAGAGAGGACTGACAAACTCTTAAGTGAAGCATTTTCTCCCATTTCTTTCTTTTTTTTTTATTTTGCTGCAAAACAGCTAATATGGAAATACATTTTCCATGATGACCTCTATAATTGATATCATATTGCTTGCCTTTTTCATGGGTCAAGGATGGTCTGGAGGGAGGGATTCAAATAAAAACACAAAATTGTTCCAAAAATGCATACTAAAAATAAATAAATAATTGGTGTAGCAAAGAAAGAAATACACAAAACAATAAAGGAAAACTTGATCTCTGGCATCAGAACATGAAGATCAATTTAATGATCACAGGTCTCTCAAAAGAATGTGACAAATAAAAAAAATCTAGCATACCATAATGTAAAAAATTATGTAAGAAAAAGAGAATGTCCCAAAACCATTTAAAAAATAAGTTTTTATTGATGTTTTTTTTTTACAGTGCTCTAGTTTCCCTCAGCATCTTTTCCCTTTTCCCTGACAGAGAGCCATACCATAGAAAAAAACAATTTTTAAAGGTTAAAAAAAAATGAGAGAGAAAAGCCAACAAAACTGATCAATACATTGAAAAAGCATAAAAACATGTGCAATGTGTAACACCTGTGGATCTTCCACTTTCAAGAAAGAGTGGATTGAGAACACCATTTCATAGCTCTTCTTTTCATCCATGTTTGTATTTAATAATTTTTCAACATTCACTTTCATTTTTTTTAAGAACGGGGTGGTAATTTACACTTCTATTGTTGTAGTCATTGTGTATTTTGTTTTACTTCACATCACTTTATGTATATCTTTCCATATTTTTCTACATTCATGTAGCAGCAAGCACCCCAGTGTCCCCAGGGTGCCTGCTCACACAGGTTCTTGGATCTGCTTTGATAAAGGAAAGCAACTCAAAATGGGTTAACAAGCTTACTTTAATCAGTCAGACCATATATCGTTTACCTTGTTCAGGGCAAAAAGGTCAGCACCCCGAACTTCAAAGTATACAGGCAGAATTATCAAGACAGAAACAGATCAAGTAGACAGCTTTCCAAACTGTCTAGCCATTACATCCATACCCAATCAACATCTGGGTTTTTCAAAGCCGGGGTGGGGGCGGGGGGCCCCTGGACAACAGCTTCCCATAATACAGATCAAATCACAGAACACTTTTCAAGTGAGCCCCCAAAACAAAGCCTCACATCAGGGCTTATATAGCCTTCTCCTGGCTCAGAAAATGTAACAACCTTAGTGACCCACTGGCCAATCAAAAAGTATCTACTGAAAAACAAGCCTCCCACCCCAGGCTTCAGGTGCACTTTAACCTAGGGGCAGGGAAGATCTTCCAAATTTGCATTCCCATTACAATTCATTACATGCATCCTTTCTTACAGCACAGTAACATTGCATTACATTTGCATACTACAATTTATTTAATCATTTTGGCATTTGCTTTGCTTTCATTAATTTTTTATTATCATAAAAAGTATTGCCATAAATATTTTGGCATATACAGGGTTGTTTTTTTCTCTTCTTTTAAAAAATATATATATTCTATTTTGTTCTTAGGTTTATTTGTTGGCTTTATATTTTTTGAAAATACAAATTCAGTTTATTCTTCTCTCCTTTTCTATTTGTTGACATATGCTTGTACGGATATTATTTTTCCCTTTGAAAGGAATACTTTAGCTGCATCCCAGAAATTTTGGTATGATTTTTCTTCATTATAATTTACTTTTTCAAAATTTTTATATTTTCATTATTTGTTCTTTGAACTATTTATTATTTAGGATTTTATAGTTAAATGTCCATTTTGGTCAGCATCTTTATAGTCCTTGAACCCTTAATTATTTTTAATGTGTTGTGATATATAAAGGATGTATTTATTATTTCTGTCTCATTTATTTGCAACAAATGTTTGCAATGTTTTGTAAAAGTTTTATGTAGTACTAGGAAATTATATGTATGTACATATGAGGCAGCTAGCTAACCCATTGTATAGGGTGCTGTGCCTGGAATCAGGAAGACCTTAGTTCAAATATGGCCTCAGACAATTACTAGCTATGAGACCCTGAGCAAAACACTTAACTTTTGTGTTCTTTAATCCACGGAGAAAAAAAATGGCAAATCACTACAGTATCTTTGCCAAGATTATCCCATGGACATTATTGGAGTGGTCCATGGAGTCACAGAGTCAGACATGATTGAACAACAACAAAATGTTTACACATAATATATATATTTATGTGTATAATATATAATGTAATTTTTATATGTATATTCTTTTTTTTTTTTAAAGCAGTGGGGGTTAAGTAACTTACTCAAGGTTACACGGCCAGGTGTTTCTGGGTGGGTGCTAAATGTCTGAGCCCGGATTCGATCCCAGGTCATCCTGACTCTGGGGCCGGTGCTCTTGATCACTGTGCTACCTGGCTGCCCCTGCATATTCTTTTGAAGTTCCATTTAAATGTCTTTTAGTTTCACTTTCTCTGGAAATTTTTTCAGTTCTATATTTTCACTTCTGCTTAACTTTCAGTTGAAGTTATGACACTGGGAGCACTTAAGTTTACTACAGATACTGATGTGTTGTCAATGATTCAGCCTAATGAAGGTTCCTTATTTATTTATTTTTTAAAAAGTGTTTTACATGTTTGTTTTTGCTTTGTCTGACAGAATAGAGGTGACTCCTGCTTTTTTTCTTAAATTCACTTCATTCAAGGTTTTTTCCAGCCCTTCATTTTATTCTGTGTCTGTTTCTGTTTTACAAATGCTTTTTGTAAGCAACATGTGGTGGGGTTTTGTTTTCTTATCCAAGTTGTCTGTCTTTTTCCCTTTAGACTGATTAATCCCTTCACATTTAAAATTGAAAGTTAGGTTTACATATTTTTCTATTTAACTCTAACTTTTTTTTTCAAAAACAGAATTTCTCCCCTTCTTTCGCTGCAAATACAACACTATGTTTCTTCAGTTTTATCTATTTTAGGGTGACCCTATTCCTTCATAAGATCTAGATGAGAGCCTACAGGAGCTATTTCATTTTCATTCAAGTCTTTGAATTGATTAGGGTACATTACATATTTCTCTTCATCTTCTTCCTCCTGCCCTTTTCTAAAATATGCCTTCCTATTTTGGAACTTAATTCCATGAAAAAACACTGATTCACCTGTAGGTGCTTTAGTCCACAACATTTTATGACTATTTATTCATCATCACTTCGATTTGACTTCTGCTTTCACTCTTATCACCTCATGTTCATTTAGAAAGAAATCTTTTGATGGTGTCTCTGTTATTTTGTGATGGGTCTGTTTTTGGTTACTCTATTTGTTTACTCTTCTTGTATTTTTCTTTTCAATGTTGTTTGAGAAGGAAATACTCTATTTAGGTCAAATTTTCTAAGAGTGTTTCAAATACCTTTTTTATTATTAAACATCCATCTTTTTTTTCATTTACACTTAGGCTCAGATTTTCGGGATATGTTACCTTAGACTGAATCTTGAATTTTATTGCTTTTTGGAACATATGATTACATTTCCTCCTTCATTTTCTGGTGAGTGCAAAATAGTCTTGTGTTATTTGAATTTCCTTTCCTTTATATCTGAAGGTATTTCACCTGGTTGCCTATAGAATATTTTATCAATGGAATTGTGAAATTTAGCAAGTTGAGTGTCTTGTAGTTTGCAGCCTAGCAATGGAAGCAATCTATGGAGTCTCTCAATTGGAACTTTATTTTCTAGGCTGAGAAGGTCTGCGCAACTTTCTTGTCTTATTTCTTCAATTATAGTGCTCAGATTCTTTGAACTGTCATGTCCTTCTAGTACACCTATAACCTTTAAGTTATTGCTAAGTATTCTGTCTTTGAGATCAATGTTTTGCTTCTATCAGGAGCATACTTTCTTTTAACGCTAATGCTTTTTGCTTGTTTTTTTCCAGATTGTCCTTCACTTCTATATATTTGTGTTCCCAGTCAATCATCTTCTCTTTTTTATGAGACTTGCAATTGTGGATCCAAGTTTTATGTTCTCCCAATTATTTGGGAGAACTACTGTACATTCCATAAATTCTATACTAACAATCTTATTTTGCATTCAAACTATTCAGGAACATCCATCTTTTCAAAATCAACAGGCTCTTCTATCTTATCAATTGCTGAATAATTTTCCTTCAATTTGCAATTAGAGATGACAAAACTTTTTATCTGATTATTCTCAAATTCCTTGAGTTTTCTTCCTCTTAAGGTCTTTGATAATTTTAGTCTTTTTTCCTTATTTTCCTCTGTGGCTCACTTTCTGGCAACTTTCCCTTTCTTTTATACAATTAATATCACATATTTAGCTCTCCTTATCCATTCTTGGTGGTCTTTTTTTGGGGGAGGCGTTAAGGACAGACAGTGAGTTGTGAATAGTGAAGATAATGATGGTGACATCTGAGATTATTATGTCACCATCTATAGATAATAGCTTCTATCACATCTGCTGGGGCTTTTGAGGTCACTGGATTGATTCAAGTGTGATAATATATAAAAAGTAAATATACTGAAACTAAAATTAGCAAAGGGGAGGGGAAAGAGGATTTATTATTTTAATTGACTCTCTAGAACTCAATTTTGGAAATAGGAAACTATGGAAAAGGGTAAGAATGTATATTCTTTCACAAAGTAGTCAGAATTATGCTATTAAAAAAACTTAAAGAAAAGTAGCTTTGTAACTCACCATCAAGAAGAAGTTCCAGGGCTGGGGTATTCCATAATTTCCTGGAAAAACTGCTTCAATATACCAAGTCACCAAGGCATACAAAAAAGAATCAAATATCAACATTCCAAGGATATGTCCAAAGGTTAAATCATCATCTCTGGTTATTGGCTGCAAAAGTTTTGCCCATTGAACCCCAGTTTCTGAAACACAACCAAAGATAACTTGGTTATTATGCATGAAAAACTAAGATTATAACAATTGCCCTACAGCTCCCAGAAATAAGATATGATGGTATGAGGGGAGAAGACAAAAATTTGCAGGTTTTAGGGGTTAGGTTTAATAAATTGAAGTTCTGGTGGTTCCTTTAAGAAAAATATGTGATAGGCAGCTGAAATAGGGCTAGAACTCAATAGAGAGATTAGGACTGGAAGTTAGCTGAATAGAGAAGGAAATTACAGTTATGGGCATGAATGATATTGCTAAGGGAGAAGAAATGTATAGAGAAATTAATATTGGGATATAACTACCTTAAGTAGTGAGGAAGGGGACAAAATTAGGGAGATAAGAGGAAAATAATGTATGTTTGTGCTTTTTATTTAAAGGCTGGAACCACAGTAGGTGAGTTTTGTTTAAGCTTAATCTGGAGAAAAGAAAATTTCCTGGGAAAGTTCCGCTCATCTCATTTGTCTACGGGTTACGGCAATGGACTGTATAAGGGGCTCATATGAAATACAAATCACCGATGGACCTGTATTTTATGTTGACTAATCCAGGTTAGGGGTAGTAGTGTGTACCTGAATATTCTGAGCTGAGCCCTTTTCTCATAGTCAGAAAACAAAAGTTGTGAAGCATTAGGACATTAAAACCACTCCTGAGAAGACTCATTTATGTCCTTCGATTATCCTTGCTTAGTATATCCTGAATGTACAGATCCTTCCTTATCCTTTAAGGATCATTTCAAATCTAAGTTCCTCCATGAAACATTTCCAGATACTCAAAGTCACATTGATCTTTCCTATTAATGAACACTTATGGTACGTATGGCCCATGATGTTGTTTTATGCATTTCTAACTAGACTATAATCTCTTCCAGAAATCACCTTTTTACTTTCTTCTTGCATCTTCACAGATCCTAGCAAGAGTGTACATGTAAAAAGTTGTTCAATAATCACTAATTTTTGTGCTATTCACAATTTTTATGTATTTTTATATTTTATAATTTTAATTTTATAATTTATTTTATTTTCAGTTTTAAAGTTTCCACCTCCCTTTTCCTACCCATGGAGAGGGCAAAACAAACAAACAACAAAATCCCAAACTCACTACAAATATGTATAGTCATGCAAAATAAATCCCCACATTAGCTATGTGGAGAGAAGGAAGGAAAGATGGGTGGGAGGGAGAGAGGAAGGAAGAGGGAAAAGAAGGGAGGGAGGGAGGAAAAGAGAAAGGGAGGGAGGAAAAGAGAGAGGGAGAAAGGCAGAAAGAAAAAAAAGAAAGAAAGTAAAAAAGGAAAAGGAAGTCTGCTTTAATTTGTACTCTGAATCCATCAGCCCTATCTGGGGGTGGATATCATGTTATTCACAAGTCCTTTAAAATTGCTATTAATTGTGATTAATGGTGATGAAGTTCCTAAGTCTTTCAAAGTTGATTATCTTTACAATACTGTTGCTATTGCTCTCTTGCTTCTGTTCACTTACTGTTGCATATGTTCCTACAAGTCCTGGTTCCATGTTTCTCTGAAACCATCCCCTTCATCATTTCTACAGCTCAGCAGTATTCCATCATATTCACATTCCATAACTTGTTCAGCCATTCCCTGATAGGCATCGACTCAGTTTCCAATTCTTTGGTACCACAAAAAGAACTACTCTAAATAATTTTGAAAATATGACTCCTTTCCCTTTTCCAATGATCTCTTTGGAGTATAGACCTAGTAGTGGTATCACTGAGTAATAGGATATGTACAATTTAATAGATTTGTGGGCACAGTAACAAAATACTTCCAGAATAGCTGGACCAGTTTACAACTCCAACAATAGTGCATTAATTACTTGTTTTCCTACATACCCTCCAGCATGTTATTTTTCTGTCAACTTAACCAGTCTGATGGGTATGAGGTAGTACCTCAAAATTGTTTTAATTAGTATTTCTCTAAATATTCATGAATTAGAGCATTTTTATATGGTGATTGATAGTTCTGAAAACTGCCTATTCATGTCCTTTGAATATCAACTGGGGAATGGCTCTTCTTGTCATAAATTTTACTTTTACTTTAGAAATGAGATACGTATTGCAAATTCCCACCCCCCCCATTTCCTACTTCTTTTCTCATTTTACCTTCGCTAGTTTTATTCATGCAAAATATTTTTATTTTATTTAATCAAATTTGTCCATTTTACCTCCTATGAACCTATCTCTCCTTTGGTCATTTGGTCCTATGCTGATTATTTCTTCCATGCTTTTCTAACTTGCTAATGATGTCACCCTTTACGTCTAAGTCATGTACCCATTTGGAGCTTGTTTTAGTATACTGGGTGAGATACTGATCTCTAACTAGTTTCTTCCAGACTATTCTCCAGGTTTCCCAATAGTTTTTGTTTTGCAACCAATAGTCAGGATCTTTGGGGTTCTGTCATCATTTGCTTCTGTGTATCACACATGTAATGCATTTCCCTGATTTACCTGTTTCCTTGCTGATCCTGTATGTATCTCTTGCCAAAGATACTGGAAGTGGTTTGCCAATAGTGGTTAAGTGACTTGCTTAGAGTTACATGGCTAGTGAGTATCTAAAGTGGAAGCTGAACTCAGGTATTCCTGACAACAGGTCCAGTACTCTATCCATTGAGCCTCTAGTTGCCTCTGTCCCTTACCCAGCACCAAATTGGCTCGCCAATTATGACTTTGTAGTATGGTCTCTGATTAGTTACTGCTGGGTCTACTTCTTTTAAATCATTTTTTAAAAATCATTTTTAAAATCATTATTTACTTTGCTATTCTTCCAGAATGAATTTTGTTATCATTTTTTCCTCCAAACAAATTATTATTTTTCTAGCTTTTATTATAAAGTAATCCTTTGGTAGTTTTGGCAGATCATTGAATAAGTCCTTGGTAGGGTTTCAGTTGATTGCTATTGAACTGAGTAAGTGGTAGCCTGCTGGGAGCCTGTATAAGTTCAGAGTGTCTGAACTCTCACATCACCTTTGGTCTGATGTAGGGGGTGATGTCGAGGGTCAGCTCTGAGGGGTCTGCCATGGGCGTGAATCCAGGCCAAGGACCCCCTTGAGTCTTGTTCTCACCCACCGGGGCCCACTATATCTCAGGATGTTGACTCTCCCTCCCTCCCCCTGTTACTCATGCCCTGTGCAGGGAGGCTTGGAACCTTCTGGCCGTCTCTGAGACCCTGGCTGCTTAAGCAATATAGATAAGAAAGGGAACCATGGGAGTAGCCTCCTGCAAAGTTGCTAGTTAAGTGCTTTCTAGCTGAGAACAGATCATGCTGACCAAGGTAACAATAGGTACACAAGGGGGTGAATTACCGGGAAGTGGAAAGGAGATGCTGAGCTACATTTTATTTCTCTACAACCTTTTCTCATGGAAAAGCTTCATCCTCCCTACTGCAAAAGTGTATAAATATCTTGGCCTTCAGATGAATAAATGAACTTGTATTGACAAGCTTCCCACCTGGCTTGTGTCCATCATTGCACACTCTCCTGTTTCATGCTGCACTTCATTGATACAGGCATCAATCTGAGACTCCTGCCCTAGTTATTCTACTGCAGGCCTCCATACTGGGCTTAAAGCTGCAAAAGGCACTCATGGTCTCAGAGCCACACAGCTGTGTTCTGGAACTTACTCCTTTCTTGGTACCCAGCTAGGGCCCAAGTTTCCTCTCTGCCCTGGGTCTCTGAATCTGGATTGGGCAGTGGGTAACAGAGTTGCTACATAGTACCTGTTCCTGTACCCAGTGCTAGTTCAGGGATCCCCTGAAATCTCTTTCTGCCTCCATGCTTTCTGCCCTGTCTTAGCTCTTGTTCTCCATGAATGCTCCAGGCCAGATGTTATTCCTCACATCTGTAGACTTCTCTGTTTTCCCTAAGCCAACCTGAGCTGGAAGAAAAAATTACTCACTGTGACTTTTTATTGGATTTTTAAATCAGAATTTGTTCTAGCACACTTTCTAGATCATTGTAGAAAAGGGACAGTTTGTAATTAGGTTGTATTGTTTCGTCTCTTGAGGTACAGGGCTGTTCAGGGGAGGCTACTACCTCAGGTGAGAGGGTTGTCAAGTCCTTTTCAGGGCTGCTCTACACCTTTGGTGTCTACCTGCCACCCAACTCTCTCACCTGTGATTTCAAGAAGCTACAGTATGTGCAGCAGCCATATCCTAGTTAACTATGTCTATCCCAAGCATGTGAATGGATGAATGAGAACAATTTGCTCCAATGGCCATGAAGGCAACTGAAGCAGGAACTGTGGAGTGCTTAGAGCATTGTTAGAAATCAAAGAAACCAACACTGCATCCTGAGCCCTCATCAGTCATCTTGCCATTTCTCTTGCTACTAGACTGCTGACTCTGGGACAGTGACACTAATAATTTTTTTTAAAGCAATTGGGGTTAAGTAACTTGCTCAAGGTTACATGCCAGTTATTTGGTGTGGGTGGTAAGTATCTGAGGTCGGAACCAATCCCAGGTCTCCCGCCTCCGGGGCTGGCGCTCTTACTCACTGCACCACTTGGCCACCCTGATGCTGATAATTTTGTACATTTCTGCCTCGTTTAAATCCAATCTGTGTACGAATCAAAAGACATCACCCAAACTATTTTTATCATTTTTACCTACCTCAAAGTCCTGTGGTGACAGGCAAGTGACAAGGCAGCAGGTGCAGGTACACTGGGGAGCTGTAGTCACAACCCTGCACACAGGTGGCCAAGGTTATAGGGTTGTCTTCTCTCTGGAGTGGGGTTTGGCAGCCACCTCAGTGTCTGAGCAGCCTTTTTTTCAAGGACTGTGCTGCTCACCTTCTGGGCTAGGAAAGGTGCCTTAAAAACTGCCTGCTTCACCCAGTCCTGGCCTGCTTACCGTGGCAGGCAGGGACCTGTCCCTGTGGTCAAAATGCAAATAAATGTACAAAAACTTTTGTGAAGATGATTGCACTCACTATTGGTACATGGAATGTGCACATGTCTATGGACAACATGAAGTTCAATAGACCTGAAAGATGAATAGCTCTTGTTGAGAGAACTCAGTAGGAACTGCATCAAAATAGTGACTCTGAGTGAAACAAGGCTGTCAAATGAAGGCCAGCTTACCCAAGTCAGAGTGAGCTGGATACATATTATTCTAGAGTGTCTGTGGTGATGGGAAATGCGGTGAAGCTGGTGTAGGTAATCTAGTCAACAAGCTTGCATGTTTCCCAAAAGGAGTGAATGATAGACTCATGACAATATGATTCCCACAACGACAAACCCTGACGAAGTCGAAGTAAAACTTTATGAAGACCCGCAGACCTCCATCATCAGTGTGGTGAAAGAGGAGAAGCTCATCACTCTAGGTTACTGTAACACCAGAGAGGACACAGACTGTTAGACCTGGCAGGGAGTCCTTGAGAGGGACAGAGCTGGAGACAGCAAGAGCAATGGTCACTTATTACTGAACACTTGTGCATCTCGTGACCTTCTCATCACCAACACTGTCTTCTGTTTACCTAAATGCCATAAAACTTCATGAATCAAACACTGGCATTTAACAGACTATGTGATTGTAAGGAGAAGAAACAGAGAGGATGTGAGAGTAATAAAGGCAACACAGACTGCTGAACTAGTCATAGATTCATCTTCTCCAAGCTAAACATTTACATTAAAAAAAAGTGGTGGCTCTAAGACAAAACTACTACCAGAAGATTTGATGTCAAGAAATTAGAACACTTCTCAGAGTCTGAATAGACTTGCTAATTTTGAGAGAAATCTGAGTCAACACATAGTTAGACTTTGCCTTTTTCCTCAATAATTACTTTTTGGTAAATTAAATCA
This sequence comes from Petaurus breviceps papuanus, assembly GCF_028583685.1. NCBI lineage: Eukaryota > Metazoa > Chordata > Mammalia > Diprotodontia > Petauridae > Petaurus > Petaurus breviceps. Next base: position 25,595,934 of record NW_027185764.1, read on the forward strand.
AAACCAATTTTCTGTCTCCTAGGTTAACAGAATAGCAGAGCCTAAGAATTGGAAGGGACCCAAAAACCCCATAATACCCACACCAGACTGAGAAAACTCTCTACACCTTCACTGACAAATAGTTGTCCTGCCATAGCTCGAAGATCTCCAATGAGAGGAGATCCTCCAGAGCTCTTGGACTAGCTCTGGCTCATCTCACTTTTGAATGCCCTTGATTATTACGATGTTTCCCTAAACCAAACCTGAAGCAACCTTTGAAATTTCAACTCATTGGTCTTTCCTAGTTGTTTCTTCTGAGCTCAACCAGAAGTCTAGTCCCCCTTTCATACTAAAGTCACGAGATACTTGATGACAGTCATATAATTCAAATAAACAAGTTTTTTTTTTTAAAAGCCTGCTGTGTGCCAAACCTCTTTGGAAGGCACTGGAGATAGGACAGTGTAGGGCAGGATAGGATAGGGATGAAAATAGGAATAGGAACTAAAACTATTATTTTAGTGGTATAGTGAACACCTAGGTGAGGAAACACTACCAGTTCTGGTCAGCATTGACTTGGCACCAAAAGGTTAAGTGGCTTTCCCTGGTCATAAAATCAGTATGGGGTAAACACAGGCCTGGAACCCAATTCTTTCTGTCTTTAAGACCATCTCTGTATCCACACCAAACCACTGTCTCTCTCCATCAGAAGAAAAAAATTCCCTGCCTTCAAGGAGCTTGATATTTTACTCAGGATAAACAATACATGGGCAGACAAGTCTGTATGAGATATATACATAGTATAGAAAAAGTGATTAGCTGGAGTGGGGAAAAGGGAAAAGCAGTAATAATGAGAGGAGTCAAGAATGACCTTTTGTAGAAAGTGGTACTAGAGCTGTGTTTTGAAGGATGCTATAATTTTTATGAGGTGAAGTTAAGGAATGAGAGCATTCTAGATACAGAGATAGCTCCATATAGAGGCTTAAAGATGGGAGCTGGAATTGTATGTACATGAAACAACAAGTAGACCAATTTGGTTGGAACACAAAATGTGTGAGGGGAAGGAATATGTTATTTCTTTGGAAAAATAGGTTGGAACGGACTCTACAGCATTTTAAATGCCAAACAGAGAAGTTTATATTTAATCCTAGAAGCAACAGCAATATAAACAGTATAAAATACTTGGAAGTCTACCCTCAAGAAACACACAAGAACTATATGAACACAATTACAAAATACTTTTCCCACAAAGAAAGACAAATCCAAACAAGTGGGAGAAACATTAATTGCTCATGGGTAGGCTGAGTCAATATAATTAAAATGACAATATTTCCTAAATTAATTTGGTTATTCAGTGCCACACCAACCAAACTATCAAATATTTTGTAAGGCTAGAAAAAAAAAACAATAAAAAATTCATTAAAAAAGTGAAGGTGACCTACTAGTACCAGATCTTAAACTATAGTACAAAGTGGTAATTATCAAAACAATTTGGTACTGGATAAGAAACAGATTATTGATCAATATTAGATACACAATATTTGGAATTAAGTGACTACAGTAATCTAGCATTTGGTAAACCCAAAGACCCAACTTCAGGAAAAAGTAGAAAACATTCTGGTAAAGATTAGGCATAGACCAATATCCCGCATCTATGTCTAGATTTCAAAGAGATCAAAGTAAAGGGAAAAATAGAAAAGTATTTGTAGCAGTATTTTTTTTGTTGGCAAAAAATTGGAAATTGAGGGGATGTTCATAAATTGATGAATGGCTGAACAAGTTGTGGTATATGATTGTAAAGGAATACTACTCTATTCTAAGAAATAATAAATAGGATGGTTTCAGAAAAATCTGAGAAGACTTAGATGAGCTGATGCAAAGTGAAATGAGCAGAATTAGGAGAACATTATCATAATAACAACAATATTGTAATGATGACTAACTATGAAAGTCTTGGCTACTCTGATGAATATAATGATCCAAGTCAATTCCAAAGGATTTATGATGAAAAAATGCTATTCACCTCCAGAGAGAGAAATAATGAACTCTGAATATAGATTGAAGTCTGATTATGCTTGGGTCAAATTCTGCTCCTGTTCTCTTGAATGGTATGGGGAAAAAAGTGTTCTTCCTGAACACGATGGCTAAAACTAGGCCCCAACTTTCTGCAGGGATTATTTAGTCTTCTCTTATGCAGTGATTCAGGCCTAACTTGTCTGGATGCTCCTCAGGTTATTATTATTATTATTATTTTTTTTTTGCTGTGGTCAGTGTTCCTGGACTGCTCTGCCACTGAAACCTTTCTTTCTCCTGTTAAAATGAGGTTCTAGGGACACTCCTCCCCATTCTGGGCTATGCCTTAGGCCTTTCTTCCTTTTTTGATTGCCATGGAATTTGGCCTCTGCTCTCAGCATTTCTCTAGTTATTTCAGAGTTCTTTTCTGGGGCTCCTTCTACCCGCCTTGCTTCATCTACATTCCAGGTTTCTTCAGGACTCTGGCAGTCTTTATGTGCAGCCCTCAGCTGGGTGGAGGAATTAACATCTATTTATATAACTTTTGGGGCATGTTTTTGGAACTTTACTGGGATGTAAGTGTGTGGAATTTGGGCTCCTCTAGGTCATAGCACACTGCTACCTTCAAACTGTGTCCATTGTTTCATGTTTTTCTACATTAAACTATGTTTGTATCACGTGTGTGTCTGTGTATGTGTGTGCTTGTGTGTTTTCAATTTTCTCTTGTTTATTTTAGGTACAGTGATTCGTTCATCTTCCCAAACCTTCTTTTCACATTTGTATATTCTTATCATATACCCCAATTATGAGAAACTGCAAGTTCCACCCCTTTCTTCCTCATTTCTATAGCAGTATATTACTTATTTTACCTTTCCTTCTGCTTCTCCTCCTTACATAACTCCCTCAATATCCTTTGAAGACATTAAGGCCCTGAAGGTACATTTGTTTCTTCTTCTCTATAAGAATGTTAGTCTTAGGGGCAGCCAGGTGGCTCGAGTAAGAGCACCGGCTCCAATGTTGGGATGACCTGGGGATCAAATCCGGGCTCAGATACTTAGCACCACACCCAGAAATAACTGGCCGTGTAACCTTGAGCAAGTTACTTAACCCCGATTGCTTTAAAAAAAAAGTTAGTCTTACATCACCATAAATTTACCTTTTTAGGCTTCACTGCACTTGTTTTTGCAATATTAAAGTTCCCACCCCCTTGATCTTTTTATCTGAAACGCTTGAAAGTACTCTATTTCATTTTTAAGGTATGTTTTCCCCTACAGAATTATTTTCAGCTTTGTAAACTAAGTTATTCTTGGTTGTAAGCTTATATATTTTACCTTTTTTGAATATTGTATCCTGAGAGCTCTTGTTTATAATAGAAGCTGTCAGGCCTGATATGTTGTTTCTAAATAAAAATAATAATTATCATTTTAATTTGTGTTTTATGGTTCTCAAAGCACACATATTAACTCATTTTTTTTCTAACAACTATCCTAGAAGGTATGTATAATTATTTCCTCCTATTTATAAACAAGGAAACTGAAGTAGCCAGGAGTTAAGTGACTTGCTGAGGACCATACAGCTAGTTTCTGAGGCCAAATTTGAACTCAGGTTTTCCTGATTCCAGGTCCAATGCTCTATTCACTGTGTGCCTTATATCTTTAAACCCATGGTACTTGAAAACTGATTTTTTCCAGATGGTTGAAATATTCTTTCTTTAATGTGGGTGCTTTGGTTTTTGGTAAAATTCCTTAGACTTACTTTTTTAGAGTTTATTTACAGAATGATTAGTAGATTCTATTTTCACTTTAGCCTCTGGTTTTGATTTCATTCATCTCCAGGCAGTACTACCCTCTGCCCCTGTGGCCATTTCCTCAGATTGTATGGTTCCTCCTAGACCCTCTATTTAAGGAGAGTTACGGAGGCCAGTCATGTCTTCATTTTTCTTCAGGCTGTACTCTGGACTTCCTCTACAATGTTCCCTAAAACTCTTCATTCTGTAAACTCACACTAGTCATGAAATTCACACATTATAACTACACTCTGCATCTGTGGCTTCTCTAATCAGATGGCTTAGAATTTGGCCATGAAGAATGTGCTTTGATCTTTTTTCCCTTTCAAAGGTATTAGTGCCAGGGCTTCCTTTAGGTAAGAAAATCAAAATTATTTCAGCAACCTGAGGTTTATTTCATGTTAGGATCGTTGTCCCTAGACTTCCATGAGCATAATGAAGCTAGGAAAAATTTCTGCAAACCCTGTTAGAGCTGGAAAATGTTAGATTAAATTGGGATAGATTCTGCTTTAGAGGAAGAGGCAGCAAAGGGTGTCAGTCTACTTTGACAGTCACAGAATGTTCTCTCACAGTGAAAATAAAACAAATCAATTCACTCTCACATAAGGTATATAGACCAAACTTCAAGGTAGAAAAGAGAATACTTAAATAACATTTGCACAAAATAGTTGATGAGAGAGGGACATGAAATATTTCATAGGCACAAAACTAAGAGTCCATAAGGTAATGTTGTTATAACATCTTGGCTTCATTTTGCTCAGCCTAACACTCTACCTAATTTTAAACCGTCTGTTATTTTCTTAGTCCAGAAAGGGTTTACTTTCCATGTACATTTCATTCCCTCAATTATGGATGGCCAGTTACTCAACAATTCTTCCTCTTCCTTAAAGCTGTCCTATGATCAATCATGATTCCAGAGGGCCGGTAATGGAGAATGCTATCCACCTCCTGAAAGAGAGGTAAAACACTTCTGGACAGTCCCATATTTGGATAATATAGGAATTTGCTTTGCTCAGTTCTGCACATTTGTTAAAAATGTTTTTATTTTTGAGTGGAATGGAAGGTAGGATGGAGAAAAAAATTTAAATTTTTTAAAGTTAAGTTTTTAAAAAGTGGGAGGGATTCAGGGGGAAAAGGCATGATTATCCCTCTTCAGGCTAAGCAACTAAGTTGCCCTTAAAAAGAGATTTTTGAAAGATTCTGCTAGTCCAGTTTGGAGTCATCTAAAATGTTCTTCCTTCCTGGATCTAAATCCAAAAAGTTGCTCGTGTCACTTTTTTTTTTTCTTCAAGTGCTAAGAGTATAGAAAACACACCAGTGCATGACTTTTCTTTCTTATTCTGCCTGAAAAGTGATTTATTTTCTCTAGATGCCAGTTGTGTTTCCTTCATCAGCCTGACTGCTGCATTGGCAAAATCAAACACCTTGATGTTCTTAACTTTTTCTGCTTCTCTAAGTTTCTCTGGCTTTTGTTGTTGTGAAGAGTTTACCTGAACCTTCTTCTCTAGGTCCTCCTGTTGTCTTGATTTGTGAACTAGGAATAGTCATTACTGGGATCCCAAACTACTAAGTTCCCAGCCGTGTATCTTTTTCATACTCTGCTGAAATGCCTTTTTTCCTGTTATGTTCCCAGATTCACATCCTAGCTGATCATTTCCATGATAACCATCCTGCCACTGATCCTTCCGGACAATTAAGACTTCTGGAAACCATGCCCTGCGTGAGTTATTGCACTCAGATCGGGAACCACGATGCAATGATATGTCAGCTGTCTCTTTGTATCACATGTATCACATCCCTCCTTTAATTCTCCTGATACAGGGGCTCTGTAGTTAACTGTAGTTAAACAGCTAACACTGTTTCTTTTGTTTTTCCCTTTGTTGATCATCACCCAAATTATCTCTATCTTATTTCCTATCTGAGTTTTCTTCTTAATATACAGTGCTATCCCACCACTGTTTATTTTACTCCTCTTCAGTAATGTATACTTACATAATAAACACTCTACATAAATCTCATTCCACCAAGTCTCTGACATACCCATAAGGACAAATTGGCTGGTTTAACCCATTTATTTTTTATATTTTCCATATTTATGTAGCTATTTGGGGTCATAAGTTTTTTTTTTCTGGATCCTTTTGAATTTCACTTCTCACAAATTACTGGTAATTTCTTCTAATATTCTTCTTTCTATGTTGCTTCTATGTAAAAAGCCAGGAAATGAAACTGGCTTCCTGATTCCAAGCCCATCACTTTTGCCACTACACCACAGTCCCTTTTTCAAAAGACATAATAAAAAAATCTAAATCTAAGATAATAAATTTCTAATCAGTACACAATTCACCATGGTTCACCACAGGCTCAAATCGTTGATACAGTACTTTTTTTTTTGGAGGGGGGAAAGCAGGGCAGTTGGGGTAAAGTGACTTGCCCAGGGTCACATGGCTAGTTTTTGGTGTTGTGTCTGAGGTTGGATTTTTGACCTCAGGTCCTCCTGACTCCAGGGCCAGTGCTCTATTCACTGTGGCACCTAGCCGCCCTTCTTACTGGCAAACATTTTTATCTTCTCCTCATGTCTACCATGAAACCCTTAGTAAAGCAGGTTACCCTTAGAAATAAGACACTGAACATAAATGTAATTATCGTAAAACCTTTTGTTTCGTACTAATTAAAAGCAATTTCTCTAAATATTGCAAAATGTCTGCACCAAAGAGCCAGAAACTCGATTGTCTACATAAGTTTGTAAACCGTAAATTATCATCATTATTATTATTTAAAACCATTGTTATGACCTCAATTGTACCTAGGGATTAAATCAGCAAAGAGAGAACTCTAAAGGTATTAAATTCAATTTAAATATTTTTAAAAAATCTACAATTTGCAGGGCACTGGGCTACAGTGGAAATCTATTTTTGTCCAGAGTTGTGATTTGGTGATGTAGGGAACCTTAGAAAAGGAATCTGTCTACCAACACAGGTTAGAAATTTAGAGGCTCAGAGTGTATGGAGGATTTAAATGACTTGCCAAGATCTATCAGAAGCAGGACCTAGTCTCCTGACTCTGAGATCCACTGTGCCATATTGCCTCTTATACTGGGGATACAAAGACAAAAAAAAAAGTAATCCCACCCTGGAAGATGTGCCATGCTTGGGGAGAGGGCAGGGTTGGTAATGGTGGAGAATACTTACCTGCACTTTCAGAGGCAATTAGAACCTGAATCCCCAAGAGTACTGCGACATTTGAGAGAAGACAGGAAAACAGCTTCTTGTTGAAAGTCATCACACCGTAATAGGAATGGATGAAAGGGTATGGGAGGTAGGTAATAAAGTAGAGAAAACCCCCTACAGCAGCAGCAGTATTGGCTAGAAATTTGGAAAGGGAAAACAGAAATTTTTAAACAATACACAATAACTTAAAGCACAAACTCCCTTTTCTGACCCAAAAAGGCAGCTATATAGTCCAGGTGTTTTTGCGGCTATCAAATACTTCACTCATAAAAACAGAAAGAAACTTTCTTCTGAGAATTGATCTTCTTTATCAAAAGATTATGATCTTTTACAACAACTTAAACAAGGATAAATAATTATGTTCATGGAAGTTTTCTTTTAAATGACTACTTACTAAGATCCAAAAAGTAAGAGAAATTCTCAAAGTGCAACATTATGTGGAAACAAATCTTGAACTCATAGAATTGGAAGGATATAAGGGGTGCCAGGACAGGAATCCCCATCTACAAAATTCAGACAAGTGGTCATTCAGCTTTTACTTAAAAATTTCCTGTGAAAGAGAACTTGCTACCTATACCAAAGCATTTCTTAGGGTTTTTGGATATTTCTAAAAAATTCTATAAGGTTTTTATAAATCAAGCCCCAATCTGCCTCTTTGCAATATGCATCTTAGATCTGTCTTCTGAGGCTAAAAATAACCAAGTCTATCTATTCTAGTCTATCTACTCTATCTGATGTGAGTAATCTGTCTACTCTATACAAAGTCCTTAAAATACTTTAAAAGCTCTCCCTGGCCCCTTCAAGTTTCTTTTGTTGGGTTTCTTTTCAAACTAAACATCCCCAGTTTCTTCACAAAGCCTTGTATAGGATTGTTTCAAGTCTTTTCAGCTTTCTGAAAGGACAAATCCTGGTTTGTCAATGTTCTTTCTAAAGTTGAGGCATGCAGAACCAAGTATAATACTCTAGAAGTAAAGCTTACAGGACAGAATGTAATGGCACTATTTATTGTCTCCTGGTGCTTCTTCTGACATTTCCAGGCTACATGACCCTCAGCAAATCCCTTTTCCTTCCAGTGTTCAAGGCAATTCTTTAAGATGATAAATCTAGAGTAGATGCCAATTTCCACTCATGGAGGGAATTTCCTCATTGGAAGTACCCTAGAATAGGTATCTCACAAGGCCAGTCCAAAAAACAACCTCAGGAAATGAAAATTCTGGTCGGAAAGTGCAGCTCTTGGGAACACAAGTAGTGTACTCATTTCTTTTATCACTTGAAGGTAAATGAAGATAATTCTGGCGAGTGATAAATGTACTTATACAGATGTCGGATGGCTTTTTTTACTACCATTCTTTTACTATATCAGGACTCTGGGCTTACTGCAAGGGATGGACTGATTATGAAAAGTAAAATTCAGGGTTCTCTCAATGTTTCACAGCATGCTAACTAGACACTTACATCTATTAAGGGTGAATGTAGGAAGATGAGTTAGGATGAGAATTGACAAGGTGAGATGTTCTACTGTACACATAGTTTTTTTTTTAGCATTCTCCTCAGCTGGTTGTTAGGACCTGGCCTTGTTCTCATGTTGAAGTCCTGGGAGCATAGCTGTGGGATCTTGAATCCTTTTAGGATGGGTTGGAGTAAATTACTTTGCCCTAGGTAGAATACATTTGCCTTATCCATCTAGCTTCTCTGAAAACTATTAAATACTTCTGGAATTCCATATTTTTATGCTATCCTAATTAGGTATCTGGTAGACTGAGTATTGGACTTGGAGTCATGAAGACCTGAGTTCAAATCCTGTCTTAAGATACTGTGTGACCCCAAGTAAAGCATTTAATCTCTCCAGCCTCAGTTTCCTCATGTGTAAAATGGGAACAACAACAGCACTTACTTCTTAGGGCTGTTGGGATGATAAAATGAGATCATATTTTAAAAGTTTTGGCCAATCATGAGGAACTCATATAAATACTATTATGATTATAGCTCTGTATGGGTTCTGGGAGTAGATGACAATATCAAGGTAGCCAACCATTTCCTGGACCAGATCTTCTAATACCACATTCATTAATGTCTAAAAACTCTGGGGGTACTATGCAAAACAGACAGTATAATCCATCATACATTTTATATGACCTATAGCTCCACACCACCTCAGGCACCCACAAAGATGCTCCCAACCTTGATGTTGCCATCATTCATAAATATACAACTTCCATGATTATGAACTTTGAAATACCCTTATCTGAGAACAATCTATTGACATTCTACATTTCCTTCTGCCTTATAAAACTACACTCTATTCTTTATCTAATGTTACCTCCATTCCCTAGACCCTTCAATTCTCTCTCGGGCCATCAGTACCGTATTACCTATACTCTCATCCTTTACCCATCTTGACCCCCTGGTGAACAAGTTCATCTCTAAGTTATCCCCTTATTGAGTTCCTTGACCTTTTATTGAGTTCCTCGACCCTTTGTCCTGTTGCCCAATTGTGTCCTGTAAGTCTCAGTCTTAGATCACCCCACCATATACTGCTTACACTCCTAAGCATGTGCTACATGTGCTGCTAAAAAAAGGTAAAGAAAAGCATGCAACTATCCCAACTGGGTCCAGCACAGTATTGTTATATATCCTTAACTGGTCTGCCACTGCTGCTAGGCAATCTTTTTATACCTCCCTAATTAACTCACTATCTCATTCTCTACAGCAGATCTTCTTTTTTTTTTTTTTTTTTAAAGCAGTTGGGGTTAAGTAACTTGCTCAAGGTTACACAGCCAGTTATTTCTGGGTGTGGTGCTGAGTGTCTGAGCCCGGATTTGATCCAGGTCATCCCGACACTGGAGCCAGTGCTATTACTCGCTGAGCCACCTGGCCGCCCCTAAGCAATTGGGGTTAAGTAACTTGCTCAAGGTTACACGGCCAGGTGTTTCTGGGTGGGTGCTGAGTGTCTGAGCCCGGGATTTGATCTCCAGGTCTTCTCAACACTGGAGCCGGTGCTCTTACTCGCTGTGCTACCTGGCCGCCCCTACAGCAGATCTTCTAAACCTTTTTTATCTCTCCTCACAATACCCTTTCCCCCATCCTTTAAGCTGGCAACCCTGGTTGGTAATTTATGGGGAAAAAACACTGAGTGCATTCACTGGGAGCTCCTTCTCCTTCCCTCTTCTTCATCCTCATATCACCACATGCTTCCTGCCACTATCTCCTCTTTCATCCCTGTCTCATCAAGGTTAACCTCTCTACATAAACAAGTGATCCCATTCATTCTACTCCAACTTTTCCAACAGATTGCCCCTTAAACATCCCCACTTTCTCATTTATCTTCTATCTCTCCCTATCTACTGGCTGCCTCCCTATCGTGTACAAACATCTAGACATTTTTCTAGAGTCTTTACAAAATCCCAATTTAACAAACATTTATTAAACATCTACCTTGAGTAAGGCAGTGGTAGATACAAAAAAAAAAAAAAAGAAATAGTCCCTGCCCTCCAGGAGCAGGAAAATTTAAAAAACTTGGGTTTCTGGACTCACCAGAGTTGAAGAATGTGCTGATCATAAAGCTGAAGAATATGGAAACAATGGCAGAGCACATCAGAAAGAAAAACACCAAAGATCCTTGACTGTGTTGGATTACTGGCAGGTATATAATCTACCATAAAAAATCATAATAAGTCAATTTAGTTATAGAAATAAGAGTGGTTTATAAGAAGACAAGGTAAAATGGGACAAGGAAATAGACTTTTAAATACTATAGCATCCCTAAAGCAATTAGCAGCTATCCATGGTCTGAAATACAGTAAAAGGGAATGTAACTGAATTACTCACATCTACAGGAAAGGCAATCTTCTTGAGCCCCAAAATTTCATCGAATATTTCCCTAGAGACTAAGTAGATATGATCAACCTCATGACTTCCACAGTAGAATCGTCAGTAATTGCCTTTCATTTACTTAATAACGTTGGAACCACCTACCAATATTAGGTTCTTTTCCCAACAGGCAGCAACCTAGTCCCTGTATTCTACTTCACTATTAACCCTCACAACTGCATTCCCTTAGTGTGAGTGGGGAGGGTCTGTGGAGCTTCTATGTGTCTGCCCCTTGAGGATCCTCTTTTCTCCTGCTATTTCACAGGGTAAGGCCCTCAGTTATACTACCCAACACCTTGATGCTACATTATTTGACGTTACATCAATGTTGCTTCATGTTCTATTTAATAGAGTAATCTCTCTCACTCAACAATGAAGTATTGCCCAATGAAACTGAAACAACAACAAACACAAAACACTTAACACTTGCCTTGTTAACCAATATCAGAGTTATCAAAATGATGGCAAAAAGAAGAAACGCAAAGTATATGAAAAAATAGGAACTCCAGAGCAACAGATTTTTAATTCCCGTTATTCGGAGGTATTCCTATTAGAAGCCAAAAAAAAAAAAAATAAAAAAGTTATGTGACCTAGCATATTTCTATGTAGATAGAAAACTATTTCTATCAAGGATTGCATTAAAGGTACTTTTTTCTTTAACTCTTACACTGGTTTTTAGAAAATCTGTGATGTCTGTTCTATGGTGCCCAATTTTATCCCAATTACGGATCAGTAGAAATTACTAAAACCAGAATACAAGTAGAAAAGGAATCTTATAGGGAGATTAAAAAGTGATTTTCCTAGGGGCGGCCAGGTAGCACAGTGAGTAAGAGCACCAGCCCCAAAGTCAGGATAACCTGGGATTGAATCGGGGCTCAGACACTTAGCACACACCCAGAAAAACCTGGCCGTGTAACCTTGAGCAAGTTACTTAACCCAAATTGCTTAGGGGTGGCCAGGTGGTTCAGCGAGTAAGAGCACTGGCTCCAGTGTTGGGATGACCTGGGGATAGAATCTGGGCTCAGATACTTAGCACCACACCCAGAAATAACTGGCTGTGTAACCTTGAGCAAGTTACTTAACCCCAATTGCTTTAAAAATAAAAGTAATTTTCCTGAACCATAAATACACCTAAGAAATCACAAGTAATAGAAGCATCTCATTTTTCAAATGTAACAAACATTAGTATTGGTTTATTAGTATATTGAAACAATGTACATGGCCAATAGGTGGAATGAAAAGAATAATACTTGTTTTTTGAATGGGACATGAGAAAGACATGTTACACTGCATAATTATGAGGCTACAACATTTTCAATATATCCAGGTATGATAATTCTCTAGCTTTTAGGTTATGTGAATTATTTTAGGTTATGCTAATATAGTTATATAATGGTTATATAATAGTTTTTAGTTCTTTGCATACTTTGTTTTTTTGCTAAAGAAATCAAAGGTTTAAAAGACTATCTCAATTCAATACTATTCTACTATTATAAAATGATGAGGGAAATGGTTTCAGAAAAACCTGGGAAGACTCAGGCTGGAATGATGCAGAGTGAAATGAGTAAAACCAGGAGAATATCATACACAGTAGCCACAATACTATAATAATGATCAGCTGTGACTTAGCTATTCTGATCAATATAATGATCCAAGATAATTTGGACTCATGATGAAAAATGCTATTCACTTATAGAAACAGAACTGATAAACTCTGAGGGAAAAATGAAGTATAATTTTTCCACTTCATTTCTGCAACATAGCTAATATGGAAATGCTTTGCATGACTTCACATAAATAACTGATATAATATGGTTTGCCTTCTCAATGGGTGGGGGGGATAGAGAAAGGGAGAAAATTTGTAACTCATAATTTTAAAAAATGAATATTAAAAATAAATAATATTTAAAAAATAAATAATATTTTTCCTCTTTAAAAAGACCACCACAGGAGAACATGTTGAAAAAATCAAACTCTTAATCTGAGAAAGACAAAGGCTATGAGGCATATAATTATATAAAACAATGCATGAATTAAATAAGTGTGAATTTGTTCATTAAATTTAAAAAAATTGAACAAGGGAGCAGACACTTGAAGTAGTTTTTCAAATATAATGTGTAATAATATATTTTGGAAAACAACCCAAAAAGTGATAAAAATTGAAGACAATTAAATTTTTTAAAGGGTTAGATGTTACATATTCATTTTGGTCTATTTGTATAAATTAGGTTAATGCTTTGAAGCAAGTCAGCAGGTGAACTGGAATCATGTGACTGATTTCTTAAGCAACTTCTTGCCTAAAAGAAAGAATTGCCAACTTCACTCCTTGTTTAATTCTTCATGGGACAAATGGAGATGCCCTAAAAACCAACCATAGCTTCAAAATCCCTTAAAGCAACTTGATACAGGAATGAGTTCAGAGTTTCAAAATACAAAGTCATTAGGTAATAGGGATTTAACTCAGGTATTAAGAAGCATTTACAAGAAGTATAAAAGAACAAGATGATCATACAGGAAATATTGAAAATGAATGAAAAATTCGTTTGGGGACTACCTGGGAGACAAGACTTTCAAAGAAGAGAGAGGGTCTCAGCTTAAGGTGGATGGTATGTTAATAACGAACTATTAGTAAAGTACTTATTTTCTTCTGTTTTCTCTCCCAGTGAGAGTGATTTTTAAATTGGGAAAGGCAGAACAATAACAATTAGGAGGGAAATAGAAACCAAAGAAAAGTCTTGGAAATAAAAGTCTGATAGAAGTGAACTGTCTTTGGTCATTTGAAATCAAAGTGTGGAAGAATACAGACCACTAAAAGCACTGGTAGATGTGATTGCTAATAATGCTGTTGCTGATTGTGAAAGATCCTAGAGAAGAGGAAAAGGTATTATAAATCTGGCAAAAGGCAAATTCTGTCTCAATTAAAAAAAAGTGGTAGGTTGCTACATTGGCCTTTGATGTCTGGCAAAGTTATGAACACATTATTAAAAGGGAACAGTGACCGCTAAAAGCCAGCACAGCTGTATCAAGAATGGGTCAGTCATGGGGTGGCTAGGTGGTGCGGTGAGTAAAGCGCTGGCCCTGGACTCAGGAGGACCTGAGTTGGGTTCCGGCCTCAGACACTTAGCACCCAAACAAAAAAAACTAGCTTGTAAACCTTGGAGACTTCACTTAACCCCAATTGTCCTCAAAAAAAAAAAAAAAAAAAAAAAAAGAATGGGTCAGTCGACTAATCTCATTTCTTTTGGACAGAATAACTGAAAGCAAATGAGGGAAATGCAATATATATATAGCATAGTTAGATTTAAGCATCATACAAATATTACATATCTCTGTTCTATTTTTAGTCATTCTGTCAAAAAGCAAAATGAGGTTTCTAAGGTATGAACTATTCTTGAAGAAATTATCAGTCCTTTAAAGCTATCCTTGTGCTTGAGAGGTTGAGATACAGGTTGGATGGTAGCAGATTTGTAATGCAATAATCAGACCTAAAGAATCTGAAAAGCCTGGAAGAAAGTCACTAGCTGAGTAGGAACCTACCTTTGGCTCTGTGTTGTTCAATATTTTTATCAGACTTACTAGGATAATGATATAGATGACATGAATGTCAAATTTGCAAGTAACACAAAGACAGCTAATACCTTAGGTGACAAAATCAAAAGAGGTTCCTTGTAGACCTAGAATAATAGTTAGATCAAACAAATTTAACAGGAATAAATATGATACTCTATATTTGCATTCAATATAATCAAATTTAAAAAGGGAAGGACAAAGGGGAGATGGTTTTACCAATGAAAAGGAACTGAAGTTTTGAGGGAGTTTTTTTTTGTGGATAGCATCTAAATATGAGTTAAAAGTGTGACACAGCAGCCAAAACAACTGATGTTTTGCTAAGCTGCATTAAAAAGGCAAAGTGTCCAGAATGAGGTGGGTATAGCAATAATGTAGTTTATTTTGAGTCCACATTTAGAATATTGTATTCAGTTCTAGATTACATTTTAAGAAAAACACAGAAAATTGGAAGCATGAACAGAAAAGGGTAACCAGAATGGTGAAAGAACCAAAGAAAATGCTGTACAAGAATGAATTTAGAGAACTGGAAACATTTAACCTGAATGAGAGAAGATTTAAGGAAGACAGGATGGTCTTCAAGTATCTGAAGAGTTGTTATATGGAAAGTTAATTAAATTTGCTTTACTTGGTCCCAGAGAATACAAGTAGAAACAATGAATGGAATTTTCGGAGGTAGATGTTAGTTACTATGATGACAGATTCCTAAAAACTATAGCTAGCCCAAAATAAAAAGGTGTGCCTGAGGTAGTAATATGTTTCAACTCACTTTAGGTCCTTGAGCAGAGGGTATATGACCATTTGTTGGAGGTGCTACAGAAGGGATTCTTGATCATGTATAGGTTATATTAGATGGCCTCTAATGTCTCCTGCAAATTTCAGATTCTGTTTCCAACATCCCACAGCATTTCTACCAAATATAAGTAGATTTACCTGCAATCTGCTTTCCTTTTCCCACACAATAAAATGAATCATGCTGAGGATGATTATGGAGAAAACAAATAAAACTGTCAAAGGTAAAAAAAAGGAGAGAATAGTATGGAAATGATCAACAGAAGTAGCTGGGAATGGAAATCTCTTTATAACAACAGAGGTGGTATTAAACAGGTCTGCTGCAATATTTCTTGCATGGTATCGCATTATGGCTCTATCAACAGCATGTTGTACAGACAGGAACCCTTCAGCAAAATACCCTGAATAAGGAAAGAGAATAAATGTTATCAAAACCTTGATCTATGCCACATTTTATAACTTACAAACTTTTCACATACTTTAGCTCATATAATGTTTATTAATAACCTTGTGAGGTATTTTCATTTTACAGATAATGAAACAGGTTCAGAGAGAGTAAGTGAGGTGTCCAAAGTTCCAGAAAAAGACAATTTTAAAGATAAAATTTTCTTTTTGGAGGGGGTAAGGCAAGGCAATTGTGGTTAAGTGACTTGCCCAAGGTCACATTAAGTAAGTGTCAAATGTCTGAGGCCTGATTTGAACTCAGGTCCTCCTGAATCCAGGGATGGTGATCTATTTATTGGGACACCTAGCTGCCCCAAGATAACATTTTCTAATGCCAAGTTTAGCATCCTTTTCACTATACTAAAGATGTGCAACACAAGAGGTTGAAAAACACCTCCCATGATGGTACTTTTTATTCTTAGAGCAAAAAACAACTGAGATAAAAGGCATCTCCAAAGTCACAATTCTTATTCCAAAGTCTTGACTCGAAAATTACAGTATCTTATTGTGAATAGAATTAATGAAACCTTAAGTGATATACTGAATCAGCTAGTAGGGAGAGGGTCTGGAGTGGGGAGGGGGCAGAGTGAGCTAGAAATAAATACCCAGAGAAATTCCTGATAAATCTAGTACATAAAAATCAAGACAGGAATTGAAAAAGTCCTTCACAACAATGACAGCGATAAGGGTTTAGCACTGGAAATGACTTGGAGAACATCTTTAATCCCCTGATTTAAAAAAGTTTAAAGTTTTCCTCTTCATACATGTTTTTGTTACATCTTCTCATGCCTTAGCAATATTCTGGATTACATGGTAAATGTCATAGGACTTCGAGAAAACTCTCAATGTCAAGTCCTTATGTATATCCAAAGCTGCAATTGCCTGGGCAAATGTAATGCATAAATAATATGCCTTGAAATTTGCAATCACTCACTGATAGTAGGTTGTAGTAGTGACTTAATGTTAGGAGAAGGGTAGACCATTTTACATTTTAATTAAAATCATCCAGATGGCCAAAATAAGCAGAATCTTGAAAGTAATGCTGTTATCATTACAAAACTTCTCAATTTCTTCAACTTGTTCAAAGAAGATGGGGGTAATCCATGTCTAGATTTAGCAAAAATAATGCAAGGTTACCTTGCTGACTCCTTTCAGTGCTCTAGGATTTTCTGAGTTTTGCACAAGAAGAGGTTTTAATTGTCAAGTTCCAGATGCAATCACTCAAAGCAGAAGAGTAATTCTATTTTCCAAAGCTTTATATGCTAGCATAGTTTTTTCTTCCACCGAGATGTAGTCAAGAAGGCATTTTTAAAAATAAAATAGGTCAGTTTCATCTACATCAAAGATCTGCTACCACATGTAAGGCATCTATTATTTTTTGCAAGAACTCTGGGAACCTCTTTGCTGTTCTGATATCTGTAACAGTAGCCTTTCCTGATACCTGCACATTATGAAATCCTGCATGACTTTTAAATCATGTAGACCAATCACTGCTTGCTATACATACCTGTGTTCCTTCAGGAGATCCTTACCTTTACCTTTATATCTTCCAAAGAGGTTTGAGCCTCAGGTTGAATTATCACCAAGCTTAAAGGAATATTCTTCTGAATCTGGTCTTTTAATTCATATCTATAGTCAATAATTTCTTCATCTCTAGAAAAGCACCTTCTTTGTTTCAACCAGTAAGTCAACTTTACATAAGCACTGCTTTTTTCATACTTCTTTATCTAGGCAACATCCTTCACTATGGCAATCACAGTCGACACCACAAGACCAAGTTAATATGCTACTGGTGACAACTTTTGTCCTTCATATTTTCTAATTATTTTTATCTTCATTTCTAAGTCTACTGATTGCATTTATGAGATGGTTCACATTTTCTCTCAAGCACATGTCTGCTGCCAGCCAAAGTGAAAATATATAAGGATCACTATTAAACACAGGGAAAGGCACAGTATCACTCACTATCTATGTGGGAACTAACATTGAAATGCTTCTCAGCTTCACACTTCCATTTATGCAGGCCACATCATACAGCATCTTATCATATAACATCTGCTTTGCATTAAGGAATTTTCGTAATTTTCTTTGGGATTGTGGACTTCTACCAGAATTCTTTATGTAAAGCAAAATTTGCATAATGCAAATTTGCATAAAGTAAGAACTGTCTTCCTTCCTTCCTTCCTTCCTTCCTTCCTTCCTCTCCCTCCTTCCTCTCCCTCTGATCACATAGGGAATCACAACCTTACCTGTCTAAAGGAATGAAAATTGTGATTGTTGAAACCTCACAAGATATCTTGGAGTTTATGGCTAGATAGGCTAGAAAAAATGGCTGTGCCTTTTCTTCATGGATTTCTCATCATCACTTAGTCTGGTGCTCTCTCTTGATCTTTGTTATGGGGAATTGGGCTGTACTGTATCCTCTTTCTCCACTATCATTTCTGTTCTCTCTGTAATTTCCATTAATAAAACCATAAATGTTTCTGATGTTAAACCATTTGAAAGTGCCAAGGATTTGGTGATAAGCACTTCCTTTTGACTCCTTAGTAGTGATGGTTGCTGAAGAAATGAAAGTTGCAACTTTCCACAATGTTGTACTTCCACAATGGTTGCTTCCCTGAATAATGACTGCAATGGCCCTGCTGGAAGCAAGGCCAGTAATCTGAGCAAGGGGACTCTCCTATTTCTAAGGCTCCTGGGTTTATCCACCCACTTCTGGCAAGTGACCCGCAGGTGGTATTATTTGTAACAGGAATGATGGTCTCTTCTCCTCTTCTGCTCATCCACATGATGGCTGTTAGAAGTAGGGCTAGTGGTCTGGGGGGTGTTGTGATTCTCAAGTGTTCTTGGGCTCTCTCTTCCAGGATCTGAAGGGAGGTGGTGTTCACTGGACTCCCCTGACATATGTTGCCTCTTCCCTCCATGCCTTAGCTCAGTCTGTACTCAAGAGTCTAGAATGAATTACTCTCATCTTATATACTTCTCCTCTTAGAAAATTCCTAGTTTCTTTTAAGCTTACCTAAAGTTGACACTTATTCCATGAGGCCATTCCTAATCACTTCAGCAAGTAATATCATTCCCAAATAATCTTATATGTAATTATATATGTGCATATATACATATACATGTATGTATGTTATCTCTTCCTATGGAATATAAGTTCCTTATGGGCAGGGATCAACTTTATATCCCTTGTACTTAGTCCAGTCCCTAACATATAGGAAGTGCTTGAAAATGTAAGCTGAATAAGTGATAGGTATAAAACATTCCAGAAGAACTAGTAACAGAGTTGGGGAGAGAGCTGAACTTCAAATGTTAAACTGAGAAGTTTATATTTTATATGAAAGGCAACAGAACTGACCAGATAGGGAATCAACAAGGTCAGACCTGCACTTATGGAAAAAAAACCTTGGCACTGTAGAGGATGAATTGGTGAAGATTGAGGCTAGAAAACATTAACGGGATTGTTACAACAATGTAGATAAGAAGTAAGGCGGTGGCTGTGTGACCGGAGAGAAAGGTTCATATACCAGAGATGTTGTGAATACAGAACTGGCAAGATTTGGCAACGGATCAAGATACATGATGTCAAAATGAATAGTCAGGATAGCACTGGGATTATGAACCTGCAAGTGTCAGAATGGTGCTTCCTCTGACAAAAATAGGGAAGTTTGGAAGAAGAGCAAGTTTTTAGGGGAAATATAATGAGTGCTGTTTTGGTAAGATTGGCAAGTTTCTAGGATATCCATTTAAAATATCCAATAAACACAGAGTTGGTGATGTGGCACTGAAGGCTGAAGGAAGAAATCGAGATTGGATATTTAGTCTCCCAAGTCATCCAAATGAAAATAAAATAGGAAATGACATCATCAAAAAAAGATATTGTAGGAAAAAAAGGCTCACAGAGTTTTGGGGAATATCCATAGTGAGGGGGTATGATATAGATGATGAGTCAACAAGAGAAACTAAGAAGAAGCAGTTAAACAGGCATGAGGAAAACCAGGAGAGCGCAGTGTCACGAAACCCAAGAAAGGTAAGAGTATACTGGAGGGAAGCATGTTCCACAGTGTCAAATGCAGCAGAGGTCAAGAATGATGAGAAAAGGGTAAGGTCAGCACATATACATAATAAAAGATGACTGGGTACTTTGGACAGAGAAGTCTCAGTTGCGTGATAAGGTAGGAAGTCAGGCTGCAAAAAGGTTGAGGAGTAAGTGAAGACGTGGAAACAATGAGTGTTGGCAATATTTTCTAGGAGTTCGGAAAAGGAAAAGAGATATAAGGGCAATAACTACAGGAGATGGGAGGGTCTAGAGAAGATTTTTTAAGGATCGGAGAGATTTGAGTACCCAAAAGAACTGGGAAGAAAACAGTAGACAGAGAGAAAGAAAATTGGACAGAGGAAGATGGAGGGTGCCAGCTCCTAGAGAAGGGAATGGGATCAAGGGCATTAGGGTTGGCTTCAGCAAGGAGAAAGCACCACCCCATTGCTATGGGAATTCTCTATTAAATACAGTTAATTTCCTAATCCATAAAACAGAAAAATGCAAAATGGCTTTCAGTCCTATGGAGTCCTCTTTCATTTCTGTAGTGACAGTGGCAGAGTAGCAAAAAAAAGGATATAGGGAATGCTAACTCAGCTGTTATACTGTCTACAGACATTTGATGTTAGTAGTTTAAGATTCTGTCATAATCACCAACAAGCCGACATACTTCTAAAGGAGTGGTATCACACCTGTCTTGATATTCTAGTTATTAATGAAACGAGAAGACAAAAGAATGTTATAGTTAATAAAAAGATGGCTCACAGGTACTCCATGGAACAGGGAATAAAGGAGATAGCTTTATCTAATAATTTCACTTATCTTCTGAGTTGTAGGAACCTTTCTGCTCCTCTGAGCACTTGTTTTTCACTTACAGAAACTTGAAGATCCATTTAAATACTACCACATAAACTCTGATTAATAATCTCATCACTGTTCTGAAATGCTAGTATTGCCATGGGGGATTTGGAAAACAGCACAAATGTCTTTCATATACATACTGAATCCCTGTGAACTTGATGAAGCTTTAATAGCAGCCTTAACTCAATCTGTCTCAGCTTTGCTGCATGCTGTTGTACAAACTGCTGGGGTCCTCAACCTCCTGACATTCATACTTCCACACTGTTTTATCCAGTCTCCCTTGAATACAAACTTCCCTGTACTCAGTGCTGATTTATTTATTTTGGCTGCAAACACCAAGCCCTTGTCTTTCATACTCCAGGAGCAGAAAGGTTCTTGGAACTCAGAAGATAAGTGAATTACCTTGCATGTGTGAGTGGCTCCCTAACACCAATATTCCTGATGCCAAATCCACTGCTCTTCCCATTACCCTATGCTTCCTCCAAAAAGTGATGTAAGTCCAAGTAAAAACTGTGAAGTGCTATATTTATATTATGGTGCTACTTAAGTTATTAGGGAGATGAAATGTCTCAAACTTTAAAAGTCTTAATCAGAAAAAAAATTACAAAGGTGAAAAGAAAAACCCTAACCAAATACCTTCCTGGAATAATATTAATTATAATACTAACTATAATGTAATTATTTCCCAAATAATTTTTACTTAACCAACTGTACTCTCTTTGGTTTTGATCTACCCCTGATTGTTCAGTAGAGACAATATTTCCATTCAGCTTCCATAAACTCAGAAGCCTAGATTTTTAAAGGGGCTAGACTCTTCTGAACCATAAACAATATAAATTAAAAACACAAGATTAAATCTTTTAAGCCACAATGATAACTAAACATAAAGATTTCACCAAATATTGAAAAAAGCCCAAGCACATCCATAAAATGCAGGTAAACAACTAAGCTATTAAACAAAATAATAAATGTAAGTTCGTTCTTACCAGGTGCTCCTCCATCATGAAATTCAGGATTTCTGGGTCCTGAATAAGGAAAAACTGGAAAGAGAAGATCTGTTTGCCAACCTACTACCTCAGAACGAACCACAGTACTTTTCCAAAAGAACCAGAGATTTCTTGCAGTGTTACTGAAACGTAGGGAGTAGTTAACCTATAAAGAACAATCAGAAAACTATACCTGTAAAAATATGTAAACTAGGGAAGAAATTATCTTAATAGTATTTTTTTTCTTCCAATTACATGTAAAAACAACTTTAAACATTCATTTTTTTACAACTTGGAGTTCCAAATTTTCTCCTGTTGAGGAGCTAGGCCAAGTGTAACTATAAGTCCAGCCCAGGATTTGTATCCCACCAGGCTCAGAGCTCATCTTAAAGAAGATTCTAATATCATTAGCTTTGAAAGTACTGTGATCAGATTCATTTACTATACCTTTTCTGGCTAAAACGTTTTTAATATCTAAATAATTCTGCAATCAACTAGAAAATTAGTATGTTAATAATACTTTGGGGATTTATGTAACTTAAGCACATCTTTCACCAACTTAATTTAAAAAAAGGGGGGGGGGTTCTTTTTGCTCTAAAGTATATACAGTTATATAAGTTTTTAAGTAATTTTTTTCTTTTCTCTCACAAAAGTTTGATGATCATTTATAAATCTTAAAACTATTTTAAATAAAGGGGATATACTTTTAAAATTTCCTTTTAATATTTAGTGTGATTTTTAGGAGGCCTACTAAAACTTTATTTCCAAGAAAATTTATTGTTAAATTAAGGTAAAGTGGAATAGATTTTGCTGTATTTATCTCAAAGTATAGTTATTCCATGGCCTAAGCAAGAGTTAAAGTGGTTTCTGAATTTATTATAGGTAAAATGGTCAATTTCTGAAGTATCTCTTTCTTCCAAAATGAATATAATCAGAAGATAAAGCTTTGTGAAAGTAGGATGTAGGTCTACTATTCAGCTGTAAGGTTCTAGTTTGTTTAACAGCTTTCACTGTGCATGGAAATGCACGCCTCTACATTGATTCTAATAATGATAAAGGTATTAGTACTCATTTTACTTTTGCTCAAAGTGCAAAACTTTCAGCTATGATACTATTGTTAAATGATTTTTCTTCTTCTCCCTTAAATATTATTATCAGATAGGAAATATTCAATAGGAGCTGCCAAATGACCAGTGAAGGTACCAGAACAGAATGTCCAAGCGTGTCCCATAACTGATGCAGAAATTGAAACCTCGGAGAAAGAGAATTGGGAGATCCCTTGAACAAAGACAAACCAAGAAGAAGTGACTTAGTATCCCACGTTTTCACAAGATAATACTACCCTCTAATGGACTATTACCTGTTTAACTTACCCTTACACAATGTATTAGTGGAACCACCCTCTTTAGAAAAAAGTGATTTCTGGACTTTCAATCACAGGACTAATTATCATAGCCTCCCTCTTAATATCAGCAACCATGTCTTCTATTTCTTTACTAAGTGAAATACAAACTGCTCAATTTGTGAATAAATTGGGGAAGAATGGATGCACTTATCCCTATGTATGGAATATTGCTTGTATTAATTGTGCTCCTAATGTATATTTTTTGCCTTTTCCAACTAATTTTAAGTCATGTTTAGTATCATATGTGGGGGGATATACACTACATACAATTTCTGATTTTTTTAAAAAAGAGGGGGAATAAGGTCTTGTCATTGTCAGATTTATTGTTAGACTTAATATTCTTGTCAGATTTCTTGTCCCTGACTCACTGCCCTATTATTATTGTACTATTATTGATAATTTCAATCACTGTGTCTACAATTTCTCTACTTAGAAAATTCCAAAAAAAAACCAACCCCAACAACTGCACAATAAGTTAATGAACTTTCATAAAATGTTTCTATAGCCTTTAAGACACTACATGATATTAGATAAGGATCTTTGTATAAGATCAATCATTTGTATAAGATCACTGTATTAGAACCATTAGTATTGTATTTAGGTAATGAGTTAAAGGCCTTAAAAATTCAACTGTCATTTAGATGTGATTGCAAGAGCACGTGTGCCATTCAATGTGGATGAGATGGCTAAGAATCTGCTTCATTGGTTTAAAAATGCTAATCCTTCTACTTCTTTATCTCATTGGCTATTGACCCTTGTTCCCCTAGGACTGATGTTTCTTTTTTCCATCTGCACCTTGCTCTTATGCCAAAGTGAAAGGCAGCTTGCAATTCAATCACAGACACAAGTTCATTATCTGCACTTACAACAAAAGAAAGGGGGAGATGTTGAGGAGCTAGGCCAAGTGTAACTCTGAGTCCAGCCCAGTATTTGTATCCCACCAGACTGTGTTCTTGGTTATGCTTAGAGAAAGGCTGTTGCAAGGCTTCTCCATGAACCCATGAACTGATGCAGGTGCAAGATAAGGTACTAAGAGAAAATGTTTTTCCAAACTAATTACAGGAACCACAGAGTCTAAGGGAATAAGGGTCTGTGTTATCTTCACTGTTATATTTCTTTGTCATAAGGGTTTAAAAGGATACAGCAAATACATAATAAATGGACTGCTTGCTTGCATCCTGCCTGACCCATGTCTTTACCATCGTGTCACCAAGAACCAAAGTGTTGGGATCGGGATGAGTCCCCAACATTCTTCCTCCCATCTTTCCTTCTCCTCCCCTTAAGACAGTAAGCAATTTGATGATTATATATATACAATAATGTAAAACATATTTCTATGGTAGTCATGTTATAAAGGAAGAAACTGAACAAAGGAAAAACAAAAAAAGGTGAAAATAGTATGCTTTGATCTGCATTCATACTCTGTCAGTTCTTTCTCTGGATATGGATAGCATTTTCCATCACGAGCTTTCCGGACTATCTTGGATCACTCTCTTGCTAAGAACAAAGTGAATGATAGCTGATCATCACAAAATGCTGTTGTTACTATGTACAGTTCTCTCCTAGTCCTGCTCACTTCACTTTGCATCAGGCCATGTAAGTTTTTTCAGGTTTTCCTGAAATCCTGCTGTTCGTTATTTCTTACAGCACAATAGTATTCCATCACATCCATATACTACAACTTGTTCAGCCATTCCCCAATTGATGGGCATCCCCTCAATTTCCAACTCTGCCATCACAAAAGAGCTGCTATAAATATTTTTGTATGTGTAAGTCCTTTGCCCTTTGCTGTTATCTCTTTGGGACACAAACCTGGTAAAGGTATTGCTGCATCAAAAGGTATACACAGTTTGGTTACCCTTCGGTCATAGCTCCAAATTATTCTCCAGAATGGCTGCATCAGTTCACAACATCATCAACACTGCATTTAACGTGCCAATTTTCCTACATCATTTCTATCATTTATCATTTTCCTTTTTCTGTCATATTAGACAATCTGAGAGATGTCAGGGGTACCTCAGAATTCTTTTAATGTGCATTTCTCTGATCAATAGTAACTTTAGAGCATTTTTATGTTGACTATAGATAAAACTTTAATTTCTTCATCTGAAAAATGCCTGTTCATATTCTTTGTTCATTTATCAATTGGGGGAATGACTTGTATTCCTATAAATCTGACTCAGTTCTCTATATATTTGAGATATGATGCCTTTATCAGAAACACTGGGTGTAAATTTTTTTTTTCCCAGTTTACTGTTTTCCTTCTCATCTTGGTTGCAATGGTTTTGTTTGTGCTAAAACTTTTAAATTTAATGTGATCAAAATTATTCATTTTACATCTTATAACATTTACTATACTACATCCTTGGTCATAAATTCTTCCCTTCTCCATATATCATACAGGTAAGCTACTCCTTGTTCTTATGGTGTCACCCTTATGGTATCATTTTTGTGTCTAAATCATGTGCCCATTTTGACCTTATCTCAGTATAAGGTGTTAGATGTTGGTCTATACCAAATTTCTGCTATGCTGTTTTGCACTTTTCCCAGCAGTTTTTGTCAAATAATGAACTTTTATCCCAGAAGCTGGAGTCTTTGGGTTTAGTAAACAGTAGGTTACTATAGTTACTATGGTCATTGACTACTATGTCTTGTATACTTAATCCATTCCACTGATCCAGCACTCTGTTTATTAGTCAGTACCAGATAGCTTTGATGATTGCTGCTTTGGAATATAGTTTGAGATCTGGCAGCTAGGTAATCTTCTTTTGTACTTTCTTCTTCATCTATTCCTTTGATATTCCCTTCACCTTTTGTTCTTCCAGATGAATTTTGTTATTTTTTCCAGTTCTATAAAATAATTTTTGGTAGTTTGATTGTTACGGCTTTGAGTAAGCAATTTAATTTAGGTAGAATTGTAATTTTTATTATATTTGTATATATATGTTTATATTTGTATATATATGTATTTATGTTTGAATATATGTATATATTCAAATTATTTAGAGCTGACTTTGAGTGAAAAGTATTTTGTATTGTGTTCATATAATTCCTGGGTGTGTCTTGGCAGATAGACTTCCAAGCATTTTATACTGTTTATAGTAATTTTAACTGGCATTTATCTATTTCTTGTTACTGGGTTTTGTTGGTAATATATAAAAATGCTGATGATTTATGTGGGTTTATTTTATATCTTACAATTTTGTTAAGTTGGCAATTATTTAAACTTTATTTTTAGTTGATTCACTGGATTCTCTAAGTATACCATCATGTCATCTGCAAAGAATAATAGTTTTGTTTCCCCCCTGCCTCTTCTAATTCCTTCAATTTCTTTTTCTTCTCTTATTGCTATAGCTAAAATTTCTAGTACAATATTGAATAACAGTTGTGATAATGGGCATTCTTGCATCACCCTTGATCTTATTGGGAATGTGTCTAGCCTATTTCCATTACATTTAATGCTTGCTGATGGTTTTAGATAAATACAACTTATCAATTAAAGTAAAGCATTATTTATTCTTATGCTTTCCAGTGTTTTCAATAGGAATAGGTGTTGTATTTTGTCAAAAGCTTTTTTGTATCTATTGAGATAATCATATGATTCCTCTTAGTTTTGTTATTGATATGGTCAGTTATGCTGGCAGTTTTCCTAATATTAAACCAGTTCTGCATTTCTGATATAAATCCCACCAGGTCATAGTCTATTATCCTGTGATAAATTGCTTTGATGTCTTTGCTAGTACTTTATTAAAAATTTTTATCAGTATTCATTAGAGAAAGTGGTCTAAGATTTTCTTTCTCTGTTTTGGCTCTTCCTGGTTTAGGTATCAGCACCATCTTTGTGTCCTAAAAGCAATGTGGTAAGACTTTGTTGCCTATTTTCCCAAGTGGTTTATATAGTATTGGAACCGATTGTTCTTCAAATGTTTGGTAGAATTCACTTGCAAATCCATCCGGCCCTGTGGTTTTTTCCTTTGAAAGTTTATGGATGGTTTGTTCAATTTCTTTTTCTAAAACAGGGCTATTTAAGTATTCTACTTTTTCTTCTGTCAATATGGGATATTTATATTTTTGTAACTATTCATCCATTTCATTTTGTCAATTAATTGGCATATATTTGAGCAAAAAAGCACTAAATAATTTAATTTTATCTTCATTGGTGGCACATTCACCCTTTAGATTTTTGATACTGGCAAATTGGTTTTCTTCGTGTTTTTTAATGAAATCAATCAAAGGCTTATCTATTTTATTTTATTTTTTTCATAAAACCAGCTCCTAGTTTTATTTATAACTTCAATGGATTTTTACTTTCAGTTTTATTAATTTCTCTTTTGATTTTCAGGATTTTCAATTTGGTGTTTAATTGGAGATTTTTAATGTTTTCTAGCATTTTCTGTTGCATGACCAAATCTTCTCTTTCTCTATTTTATTGATGTAAACATTTAGAGAGATATATTTTCCCCTAAGTACTGCTTTGGCTGCATGCCATAAGTTTTGATATGTTGTCGTATTATTGTCATTCTCTTTGATGAAATTATTGTTTCTATGATTTGGTTTTTGACCCATTTATTCTTTAGGAATAATTTTTTTTCCAATGAATTTTCAAACAATCTTTCCACTTCCCCTGATGGAATGTAATTTGTATTGCATTATAGGATATATTTAATATTTCTCTCTATCTGCACTTGATTGTGAGGTTTTTATGCCCTAATACAGGGTTGGGGAACTTGCAGCCTCAAGGCCTTCTAGGTCTTCAAGTGCGGCCTTTTGGCTGAATCCAAACTTCACAGAACAAATCTGTAACAAAAGAATTTGTTCCGTGAAACTTGGACTCAGTCAAAAGGTTGCACCCAAGAACCTAGAAGGTCACACGTAGTCTCAAGCCTGCAGATTCCCCACCCCTGCAATACATGGTCAATTTTTGGGTAGGTGCCATATACCACTGGGAAAAAGGTTTATCTCTTTCTATACTCATTCAAATTTTCTCCAGATGTCTGTCATATCTAACTTTTCTAAAATTCTATTCACCTCCTTAACTTATTCATTTATTTTGTAACTTGATTTATCTAGTTCTGAAAAGGCAAAGTCGAGGTTACCAACTAGGATAGTTTTACTCTGTTTCCTCCTGTAACTCATTTAACTTCTTTAGAAATTTGGATGCTATACCATTCTTTCTTGTGTCTTTTAATTAAATCTAATTTTGCTTTTGTTTTGTTTGACATCATGATTGTTACCCCTGCTTTTTTTTTTTTACTTCAGCTGAAGCATAATGCATTCTGCTCCAGTTTTTTCCCTTTATTCTGTCGGTGTCTCTCTGCTTCAAATGTGCTTTCTGCTTCCATTTTATGGGAGAGTTCATCCAGTCCACATTCACAGTTATGATTATTGTGTATTTCCTTCCATCTTATTTTTTCCCATTTTTTCTCTCTTTCCTTTCACCCTTTCCATCACTAGTGTTTTGCTTCTGATCACCACCTTCTGATCACCACCTCCCTCAAAATTCCCTTCTATCAGGACCCCTCCTTTTCTTGTCCCCCTACCCTCCTACTTTCCTATGGGGTAAGATAGATTCCTGTGTTCAATTGATTGTGTATGTTATTCCCTTTTTCAGCCAAATCTGATCAGTAAAATTCAAACAATACTAATCCCTCTCTCTTCTTTCCCTCCACTGTAATAGATCTTTTGAACCTCTGTAGCGCCAATACAAAATTTACAGAGCCCATAATCATGATAAAAGACTGTGACTATAAATATCACATGACATTTGATTGCAAAATATACCAGATTCTTCAGGTAGAGCACAGAACTGAAACATCTATTTAGACACCAGAATACAGAATCCCAAAACCAGTAAGCCTATCCCATCATAGTACCAAAGATGTTGAGAAGCCATAATAACACTGAGAGGCACAGCATCAGCCTTCCCACAAACAAATACAAGATCAATATTTACTCACAAACCTCTCAATCCCACTGTCTCTCTGGCTCTGGCTCCCGGCTTCCTGTGGGCTCTACTTCCCTTCAGCAAACTCCTCCCACCACAGGCTACATGTGACTACATTCAGCCTATTAGGGGGAAGAATTTATCTTCAAAGCAGGAAAGCTTCCTGTGGGCTCTGCTGCACCCTTCAGCAAATTCCCTCCATCACAGGCTCCATGTGATTACATTCAGCCTATTAGGGGGCAGGGTTTACTTTCAAAGCAGGGGAGGTCTTCAAATTCTCCCCTAGATCTCTTCAGGGTCAGGGAGGATCTTCAAATTCCCATTCCCATTGCAACCTCTTCATGTGATATTCATTTTGTCTCTCTCTTCCGTCTTTTCCCATTGCAATCCTCTTTTTCACCCCTTATTGTTTTATATCATCCCATCAAAGTCAATGTATACTTGCACCCTCTATGTATTCTTCTAACTGCCCTAATAGATACAGTGCTTAAGAGTTACAGCTATCATCTGCCTGTGTATGGATGTAAACAGTTTAATCTTATTGAATAATTTATGCTTTTTCTTTCCTGTTTACCTTTTTATGCTTGCTACTTTGGTTCCAGAATGCCATATTCCAAGCTTTCTGATCCTTTGGTGTAGAAGCTGCTAAATCCTGAGTAATCCTGACTGTGATTCCTCAATATTTCAATGGTTTCTTTCTGTCTGCTTGCAGTATTTTTCTGAGACCTTAGAATTCTAAAATTTGGCTATAACATTTGTGGGAGTTTTCATTTTGGGATCTCTTTCAGGTGGTGATTGGTGAATTCTTTCAATTACTATTTTACCCTTTGGCTATAGGATATTAGGACAATTTTCCTTGATAATTTCTTGAAAGATTCTCTCCAGGCTATTTTTTTTTGGTCATGGCTTTAAGGGAATCCAATAGTTCTTAAATTATGTCTTCTGGATCTATATTCTTGGTGAGTTGTTTTTCCAATGAGATATTTCATGTTTTATTTTATTTTTCATTCTTTTGATTTTGGAGACATTAGCTTCCACTTGCCCATTGATATTTTTTAAGGAATTATTTTTTCCTGTGAGTTTTTTTTAACATCCTTTTCCACTTAGCCAATTCTAGTTTTTTAAGGAGTTGTTTTCTTCAGTGAATTTTTGTACATGTTTTTGGGCACTATCCCAAACTTCTTGCATTGGGGGCTAGGAGTCTGGTCACTGGCTTTCTGCAAAGGGGCTTCTGGTGCTGGACACTAGCGTGCTTAACTGGTGTGGAAGCCTCATAGCTGAACTGCTGTGCTGCTGAGTCAGGATGGCAGAGCCTTGGTTGCTGATCTGTACTGTGGCGAAGAGCTTCCCACTGGCTTACTTGGACACTGCCTATGCTATGTTGTGTTCCTCTTTAACCCCAGTGAGACACAATTTCCTGCAGTCTAAGTTATCTTGGGCTGAAAAACTGTTTTACCTCATCCCTTTGAGGGTTCTGTCCCTCCAGAATTCATTTTAAGGCTTGATTTAAAATTTTTTTAAGGGAAACTGGAGGGAACTAAGGTAACTTCCTGACTTTTTTCTGCCATCTTGGCATTAAATTAAGGCATAAATAAACTTCCAAAGAAAATTTCCCAGGTTCATACTGATTTACAAGTGCATCCTAGAAAACAGCAAAACAACAACAAACTCCAATATTACGTAACTTGTTTACAAAAAGAGAGAAGGAAGGCATCCTATTAAATTCCTTCTGTGAGACAAATATGGTACTTCCAACAAAACCAGGAAGGTAGGCAGAAAGAAAACTATAGGGGGCCACCAGGTGGTGCAGTGAATAGAGCACCAGCCCTGGAGTCAGGATGAGCAGAGTTCAAATCCAGCCACAGATATTTAACACTTACTAGCCATGTGACCTTAAGCAAGTCACTTAACCCCAATTGCCCTGCCTTCCCCCCTCCAAAAAGTAAAAAAAAAAAAAGAAAAAGAAAACTATACACCAACCTCTGTAATGAAAAGTGATGTAAAAACATTGGATAAAATATCATAAAGAAGCTACACCAATATATTCAAAATACTATTCCCTATTACCAAGTTTAATTTTCACCAGGAATATAAGGCTGGTTCAAGATCAGAAAAATTATAAACATAATGATAAGTATCAGTAATTATGAAAATAAAAGCAAAAATAGATTTTGATAAAATACAATACTCATTTATGTACTAGAAAGGACAAAAATAAATGGACTTTTCCTCTATATAGGAAACAGTAACAAACTAAAACTAAGTTTCTAGCATTATCTGTTAAGGAGACATGCTAAAAGGCCTTTCCAATAAGATAAGGGTTGAAGCAAATATGTCTATTGTAAACACTATTATTTGATATAGTTCTAGAAACATTATTACAAAGTGAAACTGAAATTTGATTTTTATAGGTGAGGTAAGACCAAGATAAAGTCTTACCTTCATCAGACCAATTTAATTGACAAATATATATCATATCTTGTTTTACTGTTGTTATGATGGAAATAAAGATATCAGTGACAAATATATATCAACTAGGCAAAAAGGTAAGATTTATATGGGCC
The DNA here is from genome assembly GCF_028583685.1 of Petaurus breviceps papuanus. Classification (NCBI taxonomy): domain Eukaryota; kingdom Metazoa; phylum Chordata; class Mammalia; order Diprotodontia; family Petauridae; genus Petaurus; species Petaurus breviceps. The sequence goes on from NW_027185764.1 coordinate 25,627,411, forward strand.
TATTTTTAATAGTTGAACATATAAAATTATGAAATTGAAAATATAAAATTCATTGATAATTGTAAGCAAATTTTAAAAATATCTGCCTGATAATTTTAAAAGATAGGAGGGTATAATTTTCCATGTCAGACCCCATGAATTATAGGTTTCTAATTTGATATTTCATAGTTCAGCACACATATTTGTTTTTTCTAGTGTATGGATGCAAATTGTTCTTTACTAAATTTGAGAGGGTGTATTAAATCGTATTGACATTCGTTTTGCAAAAGATCATACCAGAAACCTCTAAAAATCCCTGCAAATAGAGATCTTCTAGGAAAATCCCCTCCCCTTCAGAGATGCTCTGAGGACAGATCTATTCTAGAATACCCAAGAGAAGATGATTTCAGAAACAAGACAACTGTTTGTGACATGTGAACACTAAGATATGATGTGCTGATAAAATGGACATTGGGAATGGGTTACTAGGAAGGAGTCTTAACATTCATTCTTCTCTTTCCTTCCTTCTCCATGCACCACTGTTTCTGTAAGGTCTGCTTCCAGAAGGGGACTGCTCCTGATGAAGTTTATGAATATGTCATGGATGGTTTCAAAGACCAAGGGGTAAATTATTATAAGATATTAATCTTATAATATCTGGTGGTCTGGGGGCCATCCCCTCACAAATTGGTTGCATCAAAGTAGAATATCTGGGATAAAATTTCTTTAGTCCCCATTACAATATATTGGGGTTACAGCATTATATTAAACAGAGATACTAGCCCAGACTACACTTGAGTCCATCAAACAGCTTGTGCCATGTAATGGGGTTGTCCTACCTATAGGCTTCATAATTGTCTTTTGGCTGTGAGAAATTGATTCCTAAGAAACTCATAATGGTTTGCAATAATTCAAATTTCTTTTTCATAGCATTTTTGCTTCTGTAATCATTATTTCAGCTTCATTAAATATTATGGAATAATGGACATACATGATTTTACCATGATTTGTAACTTTAGTCAAGCTAAGTGATTCATGGGAGGCATAACCTGCCAAGAAGCAAAGGGGGAAACTGTGAAATTGAAAATTGATTTTTAATTCTATTTTGTGGAGACTTAGTCATTCTAGATTTGCTATTTCCCTTCAATGGAAGTTTTACTCAGATAACCTCAGGTCACTAGTTTCACAATTCTTATCTTATAACTTTACCCACATTCCAAACTTGCCTAAAGGTCAATCTCATCAATCTCATCAATCTAAATTGTTGTAGCAACTCTCAAGCTCCTCAGACCAGAGGACTGATCTCATCACCCAATAATTCAATGGGGAGGAGCTGAGATGACACTTATCTCACCTCTTCACTGAAATATCTACCATTTGGGAGTGTTTTACCAGTCTTGTGACGTGAATCCTGTGTTTTATATGTGGTTAAGTGGGTTTCAGAAGGGGAAATCCAAACAAATATAATACCAAACTGATGTCAAGAAGTTGTTTTTTGTTAACTTTCTGGAAAATCAGAAGAAACACCTTTGTTGATTAAGATTTTGCTCTGTCATCCTGTTAATCACCATAAAAGACCCTGTCCTCTTTTACTTGGGGTCTTTGACTACTGAGGAATCACTGACCCCATTTATTGGCTACTGCTAACCCAGCTAATAAATGGATTATGCTCAGATTGCTGCTGCCTCAGTCTATCTTTATTTCCACCACAACAACAGTAAAACAAGATATGAGAAACTAAAGGAATAAGTGTAGGAAAAAAAAAGAGACAAAATTATTGAAATGTGCAGATAATATGAGAATTCTAGAGACAAAACTAAAAATTAGTTGAAACAACTTGGAGAACACTAGAAAAAACTAAAAAGTGAAATAATAAATACAAAAGATAGCAAGTATACATAAGAAGGCAAGGATCCAATTTCATACAGGTTCCCAGGATCCACAGTCATAAACAATCTCACTGTTTTTGCATATCATTGTGTTAACCAAGTTAATATAAACATTTGAATTTAACCCATAAACATCCCCTCTGTGCTTGCACCAGGAGCTCATGGATAGCATGTTGCCTTCTTTGTCTGTTTCTCTATACATCAATGCACACTGGTCAGCAAGAGTGGAATGTACGCACAGAATATGAAAGTAGAAAACTGTGCTTGTTTCAACTTGCCACCATCAAGAAGAATTAAGGGGATGCCATAGTGGAAGGTGCTCTGTATTTTAATGGCCCCTGTGAGAATTAGGTAGAATGCTGTAGGAGCATCTTAGATGCTTCGATCCTGTCTACTTAGCCACCAAGAAAAGTAAAATAAACGAATCCCTTATTGTGTCTCTGTTGTCCTTCTGTCTGCCCAGATCCAGAGCAAACCTGCTAGAGGCTAGAGCTGAGGAGCTCCTGTGTTATAGCAAGATGCAAAATGAATCCATGCAAATTATTGGTCCTTCTATGAGTTACCCACAAAACCCATCAGGAAGAAAAAGAAAAGAGATTACATTCATGTGCAAAATATCTGGGAGTTCACTTACTAACTCATACTTTAAAAATATGTGAACACAACTACAAACACTCTTTACAGAAATAAATAATTGGAAAGATATTTAATTGATCATGGTTTGCCTTTGATTATCTGCATAATCAGAATAGGTTGAGTCTTTAAAGCTAAATGCTGTGTCCAGTAGGGGAAGATAAGGTTATTTATATAAGTTATCTGTAAACTGTACTGGGGAGAGTGAAAAGCTTTCCTTCCTTGATTCTCCCTCTTACTTGCTCAAAATATTATTTATTCCTAGTTAATTATTTCCCTTTTAATCTTAACTTTATTAATTTTTTGAGCAAAATCTTTTTAATTTCATGTAATCACAAATTACTCATTTAATCTTCTGTAATCCTCTGTATTCCTTGAATTTTTCATTTCTATTCATGAACTTTTCTCTTCATAAAAGTTATATAGTTAATTTCACCACTCCACCATATTTCTCTAATTGGTTTAGGATGTGACCTTTTTTAATCTTGATCATGTACCCATTTGAAGCTTATCTCTAACTAAAGTGTGAGGAATTTGTCTAATCAAATCTCTTCCATACTGCTGTCCAATTTTCACAGCGATTTTGTCAAATATTGAGTAATTATCCCAGTAGCTAGGGTCTTTATCATACACCAAAGCACTAGATACATTTGTTTCTGTATATTTGATGGTTATATACAAAAAATATATACATGTCATTCTGCATCCTATTAAAACTGGAAAATAGTATGGCAGAAACTAGGCATAGACCAACATCTTACATGTATTACAAGAAAAAGTCAAAATGGGTAGATGATTTAGATGCAAAGGCTGATACTATAAGAAAACTGGGAGAGCAAGGAGTAGTTTACCTGTCAGATTTATGGAGAAAAAGAAGAATTTACAACCAAAAAAATAGAGAACATTATGAAATGCAAAATGGATATTTTGATTACACTAAATTGAAAAGTTGTTGCACAAAGCCAATGCATCCAAGATTAGAAGGGATCCACATGTACCAAAATATTTATAGCAGCTCCTTTTGTGGGGGAAAAGAATCGGAAATTGAGGGGGATGCCCATCAATTGGGGAAGGGCTTAAGTTGTGGTATATGAATGTAATGGAATAAGAAATGATGAGCAAGCAGACTTCAGAAAAACCTGGAAATACTTACATGAACTGATACTGAGTAAAATGATCAGAACTAGGAGAACACTGGACACAGTAACAGCAACAGAGTGCAATGACTAACTTTGATAGACTTACCTATTCTTAGCAATGCAAGATCTAAGACAACTCCAAAAGACTCATGATGGAAAATGCTATTCACATCAAGAAAAAGAACCGTGGAATCTGAATGCAGATTGAAGCATACTATTTGCTGTCTCTTTTTTCTGTTTCTTCTTTCTGGTGATTCCTTCTACTGGTTCTAATTCTTCTTTACAACATGACTAATGCAAAAATATTTAATATGAATGTATACATAGAGCCCATATCAGACTGCATATAGTCGTGGGGTGGTGGAAGAGGAGGGAGGGGTAGAAAATTTGGAACTCAAAATCTTATGGAAGGGAATATTGAAAACTAAAAATAAGTTCATTAATATTTTTTAAGAATTAAATCCAACACATTATTCTCAAGACTGTCTTGTTTCTCTGGTATTTCCTTCTGGGATATTATGTGCATTTAAAAATGTTACAATGGCTTTTTTTTTGTATCTGTATTCCTCCTCCCCCCCCCCCCCATAAAAACCAAGAGAGAGAGAACCAAGCCAATACAGGGGGATCCTTTAAATTACATTACTATTACACTTGACTATATTAAATATCTGGGATAAGGAAGTACAATTAAAATATGCTAAGACTTTCTTACCTGAAGGGGTAGGGCATCTTTGCCATCATGGAAGTCATGATTAAAAACTATGGCAGCCAGCACATGAGAAGAGTTACTATTGTATTTCATGTAATCTTCAAAAATATACTCTGAATAAAAGCCAGTAACTGTGGAAAGAGAAAATATTTAGATTAAGTTAGATGCATTTTTATATGGTTCCATGAAGTATGAGATGAAGAATTTCCTTTATTAATATAGACTGGTATCTTCTCTGCTGTAACCAACAATCTTGGAGGTTCCCTGAGATCACAGAGCCAGTAAGTGACAAAGGAAAAAATATGAGCCTAGGTCTTCTTGATTCAGAGGCTTCCTTACTTCCTTACTAAGTCCCACGGTCTATGTAAATGAAATATCTGATAACTCCTCCTATCTTAAATCTGCAACCATTAAGTCACTTCACAGCTCAATTCAACAAATCTATTTTAAGCAACAACTATTACAAGAACAGAAGCATCTCAGGCTTACCAAAGAAAAACAAATTTCTGTTTAATCACACTTTCATTTCTCATCAATCTACTCTCCTGGCTTCTCTCTGATCTACTTATCTTTCCCTTCAACTACTTCTAAACTACTAACCACCATATACTGATGGGCAAAGCTTTAGGACAAACAACAAAAAGTACATATCAAACATAAAAAGAAAAAAAATCACACTGAGCATAACTGTTTACTCTAAAAGTGAATAACTTTAAGGAATATAGTGTAAACTCCCTCACTAAAGTTTTGAAATGTACCCTGCAAAGAAATCTGATATCTCTTATGAGTTTGGGTGGTATTTTAAGTGTTGAACTATTTTTATCCAATCCACACATGCTCTGTGATGTTTGTTTAAGGGTGAGGAAATAAGGTAGATACTGAAAGAGTAATCACTTGTGGCAGCATTAAGAAACTGGATATCTTACCATCTGGCTGTGAGGTATGGCAAGGATTTTTAAACCTACCAGTAAATAAAATTCAAAGAGTTAGAAGCTAGGAAAAGTCTAGGTCAGCATGAAGACTCCTAAAACGGAGAATATTTTGTAGTGGAAAAACCACTGCCTTGATGTCAGGAAGAAATTGACTCCCACTTCTAACACTTACTAGCTATGTGACCACAGGCAAGTTACTTACCCTCATTAGGCCTCAATTTTCTTATGTGTAAAGTAAGAATATAACTATCCATTGTGACCAGACAGGACCACAATAGCTATACTACCTATATAATAGGGCTTTGTGAGGCTAGCTGTGATGTTAATATGCATGTATACACATAAAATGTATATGTAGACATTATATACATATTTATATATAAAACGCTATACACATATATAGTATTAGAAAAAAGGTTTAGCTATTATATTATGAATTATACCACAAGGGAGCAAGGGCATTTGTTAAGCTCCAAGATTTGAGTAATGTTTGATGCCATAAGGCCTCAAATTACAAAATGTGATATCACAGGGAAAATACGTAAACAGGTGTATATTCATAAAGTTTATGAGTTTTTCAGAATCCACTGGGGAAATGCTTTGATATTAGTAATCTTAGATTTCCTGTACAGTTTTTCTTTTTTTGGGGGGAGGGGAAATACAATTTATTGGGTATTTTATTTTTCCTCAGTTACATGTTGAAACAATTTTAACATTCATTTTTAAAACTTTGAGTTCCAAATTCTCTCCCTCCCTCACCATGCCCCTTATTGAGAAAGCAAGTAATTCAATATAGGTTATACATATTTAGTCATGCAAAACACTAACTATATTTCCCTCCATCTTATCCTTATTCCCCCCTTTATTTTATTCTCTCTACTTTCATCCTGTCCCTCCACAAAAGTGTTTGCTTCTAACTACCCCCCTCCCAATCATGTATCATACACTCCCTTCTCTTATTCCCTTCCCCACTACTTTCCTGTAGGGTAAGACAGATTTCTATACCCAGTCGAGTGTGTATATTATTCCCGCTTTAAGCCAATTCTGATGAGTAAAGTTCACTCATTACCTCTCCCCTCTTCCCCTCCACTGTTAAACTTTTTCTTGCATCTTTTATGTGAGACAATTTACCCCATTCTATATCTCCCTTTCTCTTTCCCCCAGTAAATTCTTTTCTCACTACTTAATTTTATTTTTTAGGTAATGAGGCAATCCTAACAAAGTTGCCCCCAGACCCAATATCCTAACTTCATTATAGGCCAAGCCCCACTGAACAGCATCCCCACCATATCTACATAGTACCTTGCCAATGTCCCAAGTTCAAATATGCCTCACTGATCACTGGAACAACATGTGTCCTGAACTCTTAGTTTCCACAGAAACAGCAGGTGTGTCCATGTGATGGAAACCTAGCTACTGCCTCTATCTAGTCACTGACCCATTCCCACAGAAACAGGTGTGTTCTTGTACTCAATAACAATCACATCAACTATCTGGTCCAAAACAGGACCAAAATACCTATCTATCTTGATTACACAGGACCGCAATTGCTAGCCAATTAGAGGGCAGCATGACCAGAATGTTTAACCGCCAAACCATAGAAGGGACCCCTCCTCCATTACCTAATCCCTTAACAAACCTCTTCTGCCTTTTTAACATTCATGATTTTTGTTATGTAATTGCATCTTTACCATATTAAAAACCATCTTGTTTTCTCTGAAGTTACTGGTTTCTCCTGGAACTTAGCTAGCTTCACGAGAGGTGTCAATCTCAATAACTGTTGATACTTGTATTAGAGGTGGTTGGACTCTGAATTCTTTGAAACCACAACACATCACTAAACCCCAACAATTTTTGGGTGGGCAGGGTCTTCACTTCAACAGTATCATCCCTTCATATTCAACTCATACCTGTGCTCTCTGCCTATATATATATATATATATATATATATATATATATATATATATATATATATTTCTACACACACATATATACATCTTTTAATTACCTTAATAATGGGAAAGGTCTTATGAGCTACAAATATAGTCTTTCCATGTAGGAATGTAAACAGTTTAATGAGTCCCTCTTGATTTCTCTCTTGTGTTTACCGTTTCAGGCTTCTCTGGAGTCTTTTATTTGAAAGTCAAATTTTCTATTCATCTCTGGCCTTTTTTCAAGAATGTATGAAATTTATCTTTCTTAGTGAATGTCCATCTTTTCCTCTCATTCAGTTTAAATTAAATTTTATGTTTATTTTTAGTTTACATCATTCATTTCCACAAGATTTTGAGTTACAAATTTTCTCCCCATTTTTCCCTACCCACCACCACAAAACAGCAATCCCACTGATTATCCCCTCCCCCAATCTGCTCTCTCCCATATCTTCCCTCATCCCCCCTCCAACTTTCCAGTAGGGCACGGTGGATGTCCCAGTGCCTGTATATCTTATTTCCCAGTTACATGGAAAATAATAATAATAATATATTTTGAAACATTTGATTTTAAAACTTTGAATTCCAGATTCATTCCCTTCCTCCCTCATCACCCACCTTTACTAGGAAGATAAGCAATGCAATATAGGTTGTACCTGTGAAGCTATGCAAAACATTTCCATAGTGGACATATTGTGAAAAGATTGACCATTTCCCTCCATCCTATCCCACCCCCCACTTGTTCTGTTTTTTACTTTGATCCTGTCCCTTTTCAAAAGTGTTGCTTCCAACTTCCCTCCCCTCCCTAGCCCGCCCTCCCTTCCATCATCTCCCCTCTCATCTCCTTCCCCCTACTTTCTTGTAGGGTGAGACACCCTATTTAGTGTGTATGTCATTCCCTCCCTAAGGCAAATTCAATGAGAATAAGGTTGACTCATTCCCTTTTGCCTTCCTGTTCTTCCCCTCCATTGTAAGTTTCCCCTTGCCTCTTCTATATGATAATTTACCCCATTCTGTCTCTCCCCATCTCCTCTAATTATATTCCTATCCCCTCTTAATTTCACCTTTTAAGTATCATCCCTTCCTATTCAATTGGCCCTGTGTCCTGTCTATGTATACCTATACACATATATACACACACTCACATATGAATTCATACACCCATATACCCTCCTATATAGATATATATGTATATATACATACATATGTGCATATATATATATATATAGACACATACATATTAAAAGTTTCATAAGTTACAATTATCATTTTTCCATGTAGGAATGTAAACAGTTCAACTTTGATTAAGTTCCTTATGATTTCTTTTCCCTGTTTACCTTCTCATGCTTCTCTTACTTCTTGTATCTGAATGTAAAATTTTCTATTCAACTCTGGTTTTTTCATCATAAATGCTTGAAAATCCTCTATTCCTTTGAATAGCCATATTTACCCCTGAAACATGATACTCAGTTTTGCTGGGTAGGTGATTCTTGGTTTTAATCCCAGCTACTTTGAACTCCAGAATATCATATTCCAAGCCCTTCAAATGTAGAAGCTGCCAGATCCTGTTACCCTGATTCTGTTTCCACAATACTCAAATTGTTTCTTCCTGGCTGTTTGTAATATTTTCCCCTTGGTCTGGGAATTCCAGAACCTGGCTATAATATTCCTAGGAGTTTTGTTTTTGGAATCTTTTTCAGGAGGTGATCTGTGGATTCTTCCAACCTCTGTTTTGCCCTGTGGTTCTAAAACATCAGGGCAATTTTCCTTGAGAATGTCTTTTTTTTTTTAAGCAATTATGGTTAAGCAGCTTGCTCAAGGTTACACAGCCAGTTGTGTGTGTGTGTGTGTGTGTGTGTGTGTGTGTGTGTGTGTGAAGTATCTGAGGCTGGAACTGATCCCAGGTCTCTGGACTCTGGGGCTGGTGCTCTTACTCACTGCACCACCTGGCTGCCCCGAGAATTTATTGAAGGATCATTTACTAGGTTCTTTTTTTGATCATGGCTTTCAGGTAGTCCAATAATTTTTAAATTATCTCTCCCGGATCTATTTTCCAGGTCAGTTGTTTTTCCAATGAGATATTTCACATTGCCTTCTCTTTTTTTCATTTGTTTAGATCTTTTTAATAGTATCTTGATTTCTCATAAAGTCACTAGCTTCCATTTGCTCCAATCTAATTCTGAAGCAATGATTCTCTTCAGTGAGCTTTTGAGATTCTTTTTCAATCTGACAAATTTGGCTTTTTAAGGCATTTTTCTCCTCATTGGCTTTTTGAGCCTCTTCTGCATTTTGAGTTAGTTTATTTTTTAAGGTGTTATTTTCTTCAGTCAGGTTGTTGACTTGCTTTCCATGATTTTTTTGCATAATTCTCATTTCTCTACCCAATTTTTCCTCCACTTCTCTCATTTGGTTTTCAAAATCCTTCTGTAACTATGGCCTGTAAGCAGCTAATATTTTTCTTGGAAGCTTTTGGTGCAGGGGTTCTGACTTCATTGTCTTCCTCTTGTTCCATGCTTTGATCCTTTTTCTCCCCAAAATTGGAGTGTAAAGTTGGACTGCTGTGCTTGCTTTACTTCCTTATGTTGTCACTCAATTATTTGACTTTTGAGCTTTTTGCCACAGTAGAACTCTGCTACCGGGGGGGGGGGAGCTTTGTCCAAATCACTGGGATTTTCTCAGCTGCCAGAACTTTTAGTTGGCTGCCCTCTCTGAAGCCTCCACATGCTCTGGCAAACTGGTCATGCACCCCAGGACCTCCACCCTAGATAGTGATCCAGATCCAAGCAGGTTAAAGCAAGAGTGATTACCGTTCAGACTGGTCACTTGGTCCCCCTACAATCTGCAGGCTCAGAGCTCTGAAGCAGCCACGTGGCAGTGGCTGCATAGCCGCCATGCCTCAGCCACTTCTCCCTCTGGGGGCAAAGGATGTACCGCACTCCCGGACTCCCTGTTCCCAAAGTCCACACTGCACTGACCTCTCACTTTGTCCTTGGCATATATGGTTTGATAATTCTGGAAACTGCCACAGCTGCTTATGATCTGAAGTCCCTGCTGCTGGTGGCTGGTTGTGGCCTCTGGCTCAGGCAGGGCTGGGCTCAGCCCCCAGAGTACTGTGCTGGCCCCAGCTTTCCAGGCTGTCTTCAGTGGGAGGTTAGCCTCTCTCTGTCATTTTGTGGGTTCTCCTCCTATTCAGTTTTGATGGACAGGTGGTTCTTGGTTTTAATCCAAGCTCCTTTGCCCTCGAGAACATCATATTCCAAGCCCTCTGATCCTTTAATATGGAAGCTGCTAAATTCTGTGTTATCCTGATTGAGTTTCCACAATACTTGAATTGTTTCTTTCTGCTTGCCTGCAATATTATCTCTTTGACCTGGAAACTCTAGAATTTGGCTATGATATTCCTGAGAGTTTTCTGTTGAGGATCTCTTTCAGGTGATCAATGGTTTATTTCCATTTCTATTTTACCCTCTGATTCTAGTTTATCAGTTTTCCTTGATAATTTCTTGAAAGATCATGCCTAGACTCTTTCTTTGATCATGGCTTTCAGGCAGTTCAATAAATTTTCAATTATCTCTTCTGGATCTATTTTCCAGGCCAGCAGTTTTTCCAATGAGATATTTCACATTGTCTTCTATTTTTTTTCATTATTTTGGTTTTGTTTTATAGTTTCTTGATTTCTCATGAAGTCATTAGCTTCCATTTGTTCTACTCTAATTTTGAAGGAATTTTTTTCTTCAAAGAGCTTTTGAACTTCCTTTTCCATTTAGCCATTTCTGCTTTTTAAGACATTCTCCTCATTGGCATTTTGTATCTCTTTGGCCATCTGGTCTAGTCTATTTCTTAAGGTATTATTTTCTTCAGTATATTTTGGGTCTCCTTTAACAAGCTGTTGACACATCTTTCATGATTTTATTGCATCACTCTCATTTATCTTCCCAATTTTTCCTCTACTTCTCTTGATTTTCAAAATCCTTTTTGAGTTCTTTTATTGTTTAAGACCAATTAATATTTTTCTTGGAGGCTTTGGATGTAGGAGTTTTTACTTTGTTTGTTTTTTTCTGAGTATATCTTTTGATCTTCCTTGTCACCAAAGTAAGTTTCTATAGGCAAAGCCTTTTTCCATTGTTTGCTCATTTTCCTAGTCTATTACTTGACTTTTTAACTCTTTGTTAAGGTAGGCTTATGCTCCCAGTGTGGAGGATGAACTGTGCCAAGCTTCAGGGGTTTTGTACAGTTGTTTTCAGAGATACCACTAGGGACCTGTAAGTCTTAAGTTCTTTTAAGGTGGTATGATCCAAGAAGAGGTGTTTAGTCCTCTCCTGGACTATGCTCTGGTCTGTGAGCAACCACAAGCACTCTTTTCTGCCCTGTAAATGTGAGGAGGGTCCCCTCTCCACTGCTGCCTCAGTGTTATGCCAGTGCTCCTCCTTGCCCCAGGTCTGCCACCTAGGACTGTGATCCAAGTAGGGACAAAGCAACAGAGTCCTGCCTCAGTGTCAGCAAAGAGCCCTCTAAAATCTCCTTCTGACCAGCTGTTCAATCCTCTTACTGTCTGTGAACTGAGAGCTCTAGAAGTAACTGCTGCCACTGCTGATTCAGTCACTCCCAAGATCTGCTTCTAGTTTGCTGGGGCCAAGGTTGTGCTGGGGCTGGGGCTGTGTTGACACGGTTTATGCTCCTCTCTCACCCAGGTCCAACAGACCTTTCTTGCTGACCTTCTTAGTTGTCTTTGGCATCTGTGGGCTGAAAAGTCTGGAAACTGCCACTGCTGCCAGTGATTCAGTCCGCTGGGGCCTGCTCTAGAATTGCTGGGGCCTGGTCTGTGTTGGTATGGCCTCCACTGGTTCATGCTTCTCTCTTAGCCTGGTGCAACAGATCTTTCCTTTTCACCTTCCAGGTTGTCTTGGGTTGGAAATTTGTTTCATACCATCTTTCTGTGGGTTCTGCTGCTCTAGAATTTGTTTAGAGTAGTTTCTAAAAGGTATTTGGAGGGATTTCAGGGAAAGCTCAGATGAGTCCCTGCCTTTACTCTGCTGTCTTGGCTCTGTTCCTCTCCTGTACAATTTTTAAAAGTCACTCTTTACCTTGTAAATAGATACCCCTACACTGAACTCAAAATGATTCATGGTTTAAAAAGGCTAAAAGAAGGCAGACAATGAGCCAGGAGATTTGTCCTTCAATCTTGAAGAGGATCATGACTTCAGGGAGATGCAGTTTCAGTGAGAGAGTTCAGTGAGAGAGAGCTGTGCAAAGTCACCAAGTCTCACCATCTCCTCTAGAGCCATCTGGGTCCAGTGACCAGATACTGATCAAGACAACTGGAAATCGTCCAGGATGCAGTGGAGAAATGCAAATTACAACAATTCTGAGGTGCTACCTCTTAACTATCAGATTGACTAGGACAGAAAAGGAAAATGATTAGTGGTAGAGAGGATGTGGGAAAAATGAGATATTAGTGAACTGTTGGTGTAGTTGTAAACTGATTCAACCATTCTGTAGAGCAATTTGGAACTATACCCAGAGGGTCATAAAATCATGCATACACTTTGATCTAGTAATGCCACTGCTAGTAATGCCACTTTTATCCCAAAAGAGATAAAAAACAAAAAGGATCTATGTGTACAAAAATATTTATAGAAGTCCTTTTCTGGGGGGCAAAGAATTAAGACATTGAGGGGATGCCCATGAGTTGGGGAATGGCTGAACAAACTATGGCATGTGATTACGGTGGAATACTATTGTGCTAAAAGAAATGAATGGTATGCTCTCAGAAAAACCTAAAAAGACTTGCATGGACTGGTGCAAAGTGAAATGTACTGTGTATAAAGTAAGTTATATTGTAAGATGATCAGCCATGAATGAATTAGCTATTCTCAGCAATACAATGATCCAAAACAACTCGGAAGGACTAATGATGAAAAATGTTATCCATCCCCAAAGAAAAATGGATGGTGTCTGAATACAGAATGAAGCATACATTTTTTACTCTCTTTATTTTTCTTGGTCTCTGTTTTATTTCATAACACAATGGAAATGTTTTACATGACTACATGTGTATAACCTATACTAAATTGCTTGCCTTCTCAATGAGGGGGATGGAGAGGGAGGAAGGGAGATAATTTGTAACACAAAAGTTTTAAAAACAAATGTTAAAAATTGTTTTTACATGTAACTGGAGGAAAATAAAACAACAAATATTTTTTAAAAGAAGGTAACAGTAAACATTGTCAAAAGTTGCAAAATATATAAGTAGAATGAGACCTGAGGAAACGTCACTGGATTTTGCTGTTAATAGCATTGTTTACTTTCAAACAAGTGGTCTTAGTCAACTAGAGGGATCAGAGGCCCAGATACAAGGGATTGAGAAATGAATGGAAAATAAGAAAATTAAATACTAAATCAGAAATTCTGAAAAATCAAAGGAAGGATTAATAAAACTGAAATTTAAGAAACTACTGAACAAATAAATAAGAGAGCTGGTTTTATAGAAAAAAAAAACAAAAAATAATAAACTTTTGGTTTATTTGATTAAAAAAGAAAAAAAGGAAATTACCAGTATCAAAAATGAAAAGGGTGAATTTAATTCAATGAAGAGGAAATTAAAACAATAATTAAGATCTATTTTAACCAACTGTATATTAAGAAATCTGATAATCTAGGTGAAAACAGATCGATATTTACAAAATATAACCTGCCCAGATTAAAAGAAAAAGAAATTGAACAAGTCATCGATGAAGCTCCTAAGAAAAAATTTCCCAGCGCCAATTGGATTTACAAGTGAATTCTACCTAACACTTAATGAACAAATAATTCCAATACTATATAAATTATTTGGAAAAATAGGCAAAGGAGGAGTCCTGTAAGATTCTTTAATGACACAAATATGGTGCTTACATTGAAACTGAGAAGAGCTAAAACAGAAAAAATTATAGACTAATTTCCCTAATAAATATATAAGCAAAAAATTTTAAATATAATATTAGCAAAGAGATCACAGAAACTTATCACCAAGATAATACATTATGACCTGGTGGGATTTATACTAGGAATGCAGGGGTGGTTCAATATTAGGAAAAACTATCAGCATATCTGATCATAACAATAACAAAATATAATATAATTATCTCAATAGATGAAGAAAAAGCTTTTGATGAAATACAACACCCATTCCTATTAAAAACACTAGGGAGCACAAAAATCAATGGAGTTTTCCTTAAAATGATAAGTAGCATCTATCTAAAACCATCACCAAGCATTATAATGGGGATAAGCTGAAAGCATTTTCAATAAGATCAGGGGTAAAAAAAAAGGATGTCCTCTATCACCACTGTTATTCAGTATTGTACTAGAGAAGTTAGGGTTAATAAGAGATGAAAAAGAAATTGAAGGAATTAGAACAGGTAAAGAAGAAACAAAGCTATTACTCTTTGTAGATGATATGATGGTATACTTAGATTATTCTAGAGAATCAACTAAAAAACTACCTAAAATAATTAACAACTTTAAAAAAAGTTTTAGGATATAAAATAAACCTACATATCTCACTAGCATTTCTGTATACCACCAACAAAGCCCACCAGTAAGAGATAGAAAGGAAAATTCCTTTTAAAGTAACTGTAGACAATACAAAATATTTGGGAGTCTACATGCCAAAACCCAGGAACTATATGAACACAACTACAAAACACTTTTCACACAAATAAAGTCAGATCTAAATAACTAGAAAAATTCCAGTTGCTCATGGACAGGCTGAGTTAATATAACAAAAATGACAATTCTACCTAAGTTAATTTACTTATTCAGTGCTATACCAATGAAACTACCAAAAATTATTTTAGAGAGCTAGAAAAAAATAACAATTCATCTGGAAGAACCAAAGTTCAGAAAATCAAGGGAATTAATGAAAAGAAGTACAAGGGAGGTGGCCTAGCCATACCAGATGTAAAATTTATTATATGGCAGCAATCATCAAAACTACTTGGTACTGGCTAAGAAATAGAGTGGTGGATCAGTGGAATAGGTTAAGTACATAAAACATAGTAGTCAATGACTATAGTAATCTACTGTTTGATAAACCTAAAGATTCCAGCTTCTGGGATGAAAACTCAGTCTTTGACAAAAGCTGCTAGGAAAACTGGAATACAGTATGGCAGAAACTATGCATAGACCAACACCTTTCACATATACCAAGATAAGGGCAAAATAGGTACATGATTTAGCAATAAAAGGTCATACTATAAGGAAATTAGGAGAGCAAGGAATAGTTTACCTGTCACATGTATGGAGAACAGAAGTATTTATGACCAAACAAAAGATAAAAAACATCGTGAAATCTGAAATGGATAATTTTGATTACGTTAAATTAAAAAATTTTGCACAAAGCCAATGCACCCAAGATTAGAAGGGAAGCAGAAAGCTTTGAAACAATGTTTACACCAAGTATCTCTAACAAAGGCTTCATCTGTAAAATATATAGAGAACTGAGTCAAATTTATAAGAATACAAGTCATTCCCCAATGGATCAAAGTGTCAAAGGATAGGAATAGGCAGTTTTCAGATGAAGAAATTAAAGTTATCTATGATCATGTGAAAAAATTATCTAAATCACTAATGATTAGATAAATGGAAATCAAAACAACTCTGAGGTACCACATCACACTTATCAGGTTGGCTAATATGACACAACAGGAAAAGATGTGGAAAAAATGGAACACTAATGCATTGTTGATAGAGTTGTAAAGTGATCTAGTCATTCTGGAGAACAATTTGTAACTATGCCCAAAGGATCATGAAACTGTGCGTGCACTTTGATCCAACTATATCACTACTTTGTCTGTATCCCAAAGAGATCATAAAAAAGGGGAAAGGACCCACACATACAAAAATATTCAGAGTAGCTCTTTTTGTGGTGGTCAAGAACTGGAAAATGGGGAATGACTGAACAAGTTGCGGTATATGAATAAGAAATTCATAAGAAATGATGAGTAGGCAGATTTAAGGAAAACCTGGAAAGACTTGCATGGACTAATGCCAAGTAAAAAAAGCAGAACCAGATCACTCTACATAGTAATAGCAAAACTGTATGATGACTGACTTTGGTAGACTTAGCTCTTCTCAGCAATGGAATTATCTAAGACAGTTCTGAAGGACTCGTGATGGAAAATGCTATTCACATCCAGAGAAAGAACTATGGAGTTTGAGTGTGATCAAAGCAAATTATCTTCTCTTTTTTGTTGTCTTTTGGGCTTTTTCCCTCAAAGTTTTTCCCTTTTGTTCTGATTTTTCTTTCATAACATGACTAATGTGGAAATATGTTTAATATGTTTATATATGTATAGCTTGCATCAGATTGCATTCTATCTTGGGGTGGGGGAAGTGAGGGTGGGGAGAAAATTTAGAACTCAAAATCTTATAAAAGTGAATGTTGAAATTTAAAAATAAACAAATTTTTAAAAATAAAATAAAAAAGAGCAAAGATGGAGTGGTTTGCCTTAGCAAGAAGAGAGTGCACCTCTTTAACAAAGCTTGGAGTAAAGAGAAAAGTGGGACATTATGATAAAGGGTTTTGAAGTATGGGGAAAGGGAGAAGAAAAAGTTCATGATGGATGGCTTTTAAAAAAAAAGTAATGTAGAAAGTACTCTGCTGAGAGGTAATGGTCTAGGAAGTATAAGAGGAGAAGGTCAGTAAGAGTAAAAATGGAAAGTGAGATAGTCATTTAGAGTTGAATTAAAGGAATACTGTGGATCAATAACAATCCAGTTCAGTTTAAATAGCAAAAATGTGTAGTAAACCAAGGCAATTGCATACCCTTAATATTATAAAACCTCTTCAAGCTGATTCCAAAGAGAGTATGCAGAAAAGGAGAATTAGAGAATAACAAAATTTAGGGGAAAAAAGGTCATTAAAGATCAACTACTGTAGCCCTCTTTTTACAAATAAGAAAATTGAGGTCCAGTAATATATATAAGTCACTCAATTGCTAGTAAATGGCAGAGCTAGGAATTGAACCCAGTCCCCCTGCAAAACACACACACACACACACACACACACACACACACACACACACACACTCCTGCTTTCCACTGCATTCTACCAGTTTGGTCTTTCTATGATACTATACTAGATGGAGTCCCACCTTAATAAAATTAGCACAGCTAATTCAGTCTGTCACTACTTGCCCAAGAAGGTACCAGAGGCAATGAAGGAACTTTATTAGCAGAAGGTAATTTCGCCAGTGTCCTTTCCTGTGGTCAGCACCTTATCACATACCATGATATACCATGAACATATCCCATAATGGATTCCCTACTAACCAAATTTCTGGTTTTGTCTTCAGGTTTGAGGCTATCCCATAATACTCACACGATCATAGGCAAAATCATAAGGCTCCCTAGGGTGGGACATTAGAAATAATCAACTCCAATCCATTTATTGTCTGACATATGATTGAGGCTGGATTACACTGAGAAATTTGGTCTGAATTTTATTCCTATTCTTTATCCAGCTCATAATTTCACATTCAGGAAACCTAGAATCTTGACTTAAGAGGGTCAACAATTTTTGATAGGGGTGGGAATACAAGAATACCTTGAATAAAAAAAATGCCTTAAAGGAAAAAACACACTCTCCCCCTTTCCTACCTTTCATATCAATGCCTAAAGCTTGGTATGCATCTTCAACAATAGTCTTCACTACCTCACTGCTTGAAGGCATGTATGCAAGCTCCCACTTATTCTCCTCCAATATATTTTCAAAAAAACCGGGCAGTTTATTGATGGGAATAGAAGTGTAATGATAAGACTGAAGAGTATATTCAGAGACGGCATAGCGAAAAAGCACAAGAAGTAAAGGAAACAGCAATGTCATGATGAGTTCTGTGATTATAACAGACCGATGCCACTTCTGAAAGGAAAAAAAAAAGTGTTAATCTAAGGAACATACATGAAGTATCTAATCAGTTCTTTCCACTCAAACATCATTAAACAATACCAAATAATTCTCCTTGCCTAAAAGGCGGCTAGAGTTTTACTGGTAAAGATACACTTTTCTTCTACTCTACATGTTTCCCCTCCAGATAGGGGCTCCCGTGTTCTTAGCTGCTTCCAGCCTGAGGTAAAGGACTAGTCAAGTTGGAGAAATGATGATTCAACTCCAAAAAAGAATACAAAAGATTTCTGGCTAAAGCAGAATTCTCTTAGGTACTCATTTAATAATTCAACCAATGGTTGTTAAGGTCCTATTAAGGCCATGCTGTTTCTACCTCAAAATATTCCCTCATATATGTTCACTTCTTTCTACTCACCCAACTATAATTCTAGTATAGGCCCTCATCATTACCTACCTAGAATATTGCAATAATCTTATTTTATTATTATTTATAAACATCAAATAAAATAAACATTTCTATAAACATTACATAATCAGAATCTCCATTATGTATAATTTTGTTTTGTTTTAAAGAACAGAATAAACACAACATGAAATTTCAAAGTTCAACTGCCTATCTACTTCAAGCCTTGCTTTTATTTGTTTATATTTTATTTAAAATGTTTGCTTTGGTATTCTTTAGATATATTATTCAAAAATTTTAATTTCCTATTCTGTCTCTCCCTGGTACAGATAAAATAACCATATTCATATAACTTAATGAATTTGATAGGATTCCATGTTTTCCTATATTGCTAACAGTTTATACAATATTGAAATTCATTGTTCTTAGAATTTTTGATAGAATTGACTTGTGAATTTCTAGTTGGAAGCTTTTTTCCCTTTGGAATTTTATTTATTGCATGTTCATTTCTTTTTATGAGATCTATATTTCTTAATATGTTAATCTAGGAATATGATATATTTTTATGAATATTCATCCATTCCATTTGTCAGCTTTATTGGCATGTAATTGGTTAAAATCAAATAAAATAATTTCCTTTGTTGTCTTATAATTTTGTTTCCATTTTTGATAGTAACAATTTGGTTTTCTTCTTTCTTTTATAAATTAAATTAGTTCACAGTTTACTATTTTGCTTAGATTTTTCAAAAATAAAGCACCTAGTTTTATTTATTAGTTTATTGTTAGGGTTTTTATTTTAGCTTTTAATTTCAAGCTTTTCTTCAATATTCAGAATTTCTGGTTTTATTTTAATAGAGTTTAAAATTTTATTGGGGGGCGGCCAGGTAGCACAGCGAGTAAGAGCACTGGCTCCAGTGTTGAGAAGACCGGGAGATCGAATCCCGGGCTCAGACACTTAGCACCCACCCAGAAACACCTGGCCGTGTAACCTTGAGCAAGTTACTTAACCCCATTTGCTTAGGGGCAGCCAGGTAGCTCAGCGAGTAAGACCACCGGCTCCAGTGTTGGGACGACCTGGATCAAATCCCGGGCTCAGACACTCAGCACCACACCCAGAAATAACTGGTCGTGTAACCTTGAGCAAGTTACTTAACCCCGATTGCTTTAAAAAAAAAAATTTATTGGTTTCTTATACTTTTAGTTGTATGCCTAATTTTGATTTTTTGGTAAATTAAAATGTTTAGAGATATAAATTTTCCCCCTTCAAACTGTTCTAACTACATATTCAAAATATTAGTATGTTGTCTTATTCTTGTCATTTTCATTTGTTAAACTACCTATTTTTCATAGAATTTATTACCTCACCCACCAATTCTTCATGACCAAATCATTTAGCCTCTAATATTAAATGATTTATTCAAAGGTATTTTAACGAATGTATTTTATTTCATTGTGGTTAATAAAATGTATATTAAATACTTCCTTTTTCATCTATTTAAGAGATTTCAAAAATAGCCAGTTTTATAATTTTTTGCAAGTGTGCCATGCAGTGCTAAGGAATATGAATACTTCTTTCTATTCTCATTCAGTAATTTTCAGAGACCCATCATATTTAACTTTCTAAAATTCTATTCAAGTGTTTTAACTACTTAATTATTTATCTTTTGGTTCAATCTGTCAAGGTCTAAAAGGAGGACATTAAAGTTCCCAACTATTATAATTTACTCTCTATCTAAAACATACTCTACTTTTCCATTATTTACTTAGATGCTACAGCACTTACTTAATATATATTAAGTATTGATGTTACTTCACTGTCAATAGTATCTTTGAGAATAATGTAGCTTTCTTATTTATAACTTTTAATCAGTTCCATGTTTGATATTACCTTGACTGAGACCATGTTTGCTATTGTTCCTTTTTGTTTTGTCAATAAACTTCATTTATGGATTTTATTGCTACATCATCAAAATTTCCTCCAGTATCCTATCTGTTACTTTTTCCTAGAGGGCTATCCTGTCAAAGAAAAATTTTTCTCAAAGTCAACAAAAGAAGGTAGAAGAGAAAAATCAGCAAAACCAATCTAAGCATTAAAAAAAATCTGAAAATATATGAAATGTACCAGCCATGGACCTTGCACTTCTACAAAAGGATAAAGTATGGATTTTTTTCATATTTCTGCTTTTGGACCAGGGTTCTTATTTGTAATTTTGTAATATTAACTTTTGATCCTTTGTGGTTGTAGTTTTTTCCTTTTACACTGTAACCATTGTGAATATTATTTTCTTAGATCTTCATTCAGCATCTGCTCATATATTTCCATCCTTTCTTTATTCTTCAAATTCTTACATCTTAAAAGATGCTTTCAAAGTAATATAATAACAATATATTCCATTACATCAATGTATCATAATTTGCTTAGCCATTTTTCAAATGATAGACATCTACTTTGGGTTCAGTTCTTTGCTACTACAAAAAAGTAATGATATAAATATTTTTATGTAGATGGAGGGCTTTCTTCATATCACTGGTATCCTTGGGAGCTTACCCTGGTACTGGAATGTCTATATTCATATCAAAAGCTCTTTTTTATTTTCATAATTCCAAATGCTTTCAAAAATGGTTGTTATGTTTAGTATTGTTTCAGTCATGTCTGACTCTTCATGATCCCATTTGGGATGTTCTTGGCAAAAGTATATATGTGTGTGTGTGTGTGTGTATATACATATATATGTATATATATGTATATGTACATATATATACACACTTGTATTTTTAAAATAAATTTTATTTTATTTTATTGCCTTTTTGGAGGGCAATTGGGGTTAAGTAACTTGCCCAAGGCTACATGGCTAGTTTTTTTATGTGGGTGTTAAGTGTCTGAGGCCGGAACAGAACTCGGGTCCTCTGACTCCGAGGCCAGAGCTCTTACTCACTGAGCCACCTGGCTGCCCCATAAATTTTATTTTTATTTTAAATTCTTTCCCTCCCTCATTTCCCTAACCCCATTGATAAACCAAAAATGAAATAAAAACACCATTATAAATATGTATAATTAAGCAAAATAAATTCCCACATGAGCCATGACTAAAAAAGTCTCAAAATTTGCTCTGAATCCATCATCTCTCTATTTGAAATTAGATAAAATGTTTTGTCATGAGATATCTGGGAATTGTGGTTGGTCATTGTGATTATTAGGGTTCTTAAGACTTTCAAAGTTATTTTCCTTTACAATATTGTTGTTATCATATCAATTGTTCTCCTGGTTCCATCACTTTCACTTGCTCTAAAAATCTTTATCATTTCTAGGAGCACAAGAGTATTCCATCACATTCATGTACTATAACTTGTTTAAAATTCCCAAATTGATGGACGTGACTTCAGGTTCCAATTCTGTGCCATCACAAAAAAAAGCTTCTATAAATAATTTGGTATATGTATATTTGTACATGTGAATACTTTTCCTCTTTCTTTAATTTCTTTGGGATATAGGCCTAGTAGCAGTATCACTGGTCCAAAGGTTTCGGGACATAGTTTAACAGATTTGGGGGACATAGTTCCATATTGATTTCCAGAATGGCTTGTCATGCTTACAACTTCACCAACAATGCATTAATGTATTTCTTTTCTGACAGCCCCTCTGGCAATTGTAATTTTCTTTTTTTTCTTGTCAACTTTGCCAATCTGATAGGTGTCAGGTGGCACATCAAAATTGAATTTTCACTGTTGAGTGATGTAAATTATTTTTTCATATGGTTATTGATGATTTGAATTTCTTCCTCTGAAATGGCCTATTTACATTGTTTGACCATTTATCAATTGTGGGGAATGGCTCTTATTTTTGTAAATATTTTCGAAATGGAATCTTTATCAGAGAAATTTGTTGCAAAGATTTCTTCCCAATTTTATCTGGTACATTTCCTGGTTTTTTTTCTTCCTTTGAGAGTTCATTTATGGATTGTTCAATTGATTTTTCTAATATAGGATGATTTATGTATTGTTTCCTTTTCTATTGATATGGGCAATTTATATTTTTGTAAATATTCATCCATTTCATTTAGATTCTCAGTTTTTTGGGGCACATACTTTGGATGAATAGCTCAATGGTTGTGGGTTAACTCTTTTTCAATGCTGATAGTAGTAATGCAGTTTTCTTTTTTTCTTAAAAAATGTTGCTGATTGCTTACTTTTTTTCTTAAGAGCTAATTGTTTATTAATTCAGGTTTTTCTTTCAATTTGGTTAATCTCTCCCAAAGTTTTATAATTTCCTTTTTGGGAGGAAAGGAGCAAGAGAGTAGGATAAAAAGGGGGAGGGAAATACACAGTAACCATAACTGTGAAAAAATTGTAATGGTAAGTTTCTGTGATAAAGACCTAATTTATCAAATATATAGAGAACTCAGTCAAAGTTATAAAATTAGAGCCTTTCCTCAAATGATGAATGGTCAAAGGATATGAACAGATAATTATCAGACAAAGTAATCAAAGCTATAATCATATAAAAATGCTCTAAATCACTACTGAATAAAGAGATGCAAATTAATACAACTCTGAACTCCATTCCACAACTGAAAGAATCCACTGATCACTTCCTGAAAGAGATCTCAAAATGGAACTCCAAAGAAAACTGTAGCCAAATTCCAGAATTATCAGGTCAAAGAGAAAACACTGCAAGCAGTCAGTCAGAAATAATTCAGATATCAAGGAGCCACAGTTAGGATTACATGGGACTTAGCAGCTTCTGCATTGAAGGATAAGAGGGCTTGGAATATATTTCAGAAAGCAAAGGAGCTTGGATTACAACCAAGAATCAACTATCCAGCAAAACTGAGTATAATCTTTGAGGGGAAAATATAGACATTCAATGAAATAGTGGACTTTCAAACTTTCCTGATGAAAAGACCAGAGCTGAACAGAAAATGTGATCTTCAAGTACAAGACTCAAAAAAAGCATAAAAGGGAAAATAAGAAAGAAAAAAACCCAACATGTTATTTGAGAAGACTTAAAATGCTTTCCCTACATGGAAATATGATACTTGTAACTCCTGAGAACTGTATCTCCATTAGGGCAATTAGAAAGATGATACATACACACAGGTAAGCTGACTTTGATGTGATGATATAAAAAAGTTAAGGGGTGAAAAAAAGGATTGTACTGGGAGAAGAGGAAAGGGAGAGTTGGAATAGGGTAAATTATATCACATGTAGAGGTGCAAAAGACCTATTACAACAGAGGGACAAAAGGGAAAGGGTGAGCATTGTCTGAGCATTACTGTCATTGAATCTGGCTCAAAGAGGGAATGATATATACATTCAGCTAGGTATAGAAATTTATTTTACCCTATAGGGAAGTGGGAGGGGAAATGGTCTGAAAGAAAAGGGAAAATGGGGCTGACAGAATGGAAAGTAGAAGGGAAGACAGAAATATGTTAAGATGACAAAACAGGAAAATGATAAATGCTGGAGAGGATGAGGAAAAATTGGAATACTAACACATTGTTGGTGGAGTTGTGACCTGATCCAACCATTCTGGAGAAAAATCTGGAACAATGCCCAAAGGGCTATAAAAAAGAGCATACCCTTTGACCAAGCAATACCATTTCTAGGTTTGTATCCCAAAGAGATCAAAGAAGTGGGAAAAGGACCCATATGTACCAAAATATTTATAGCAGTTCTTTTTACTGGTGGCAAAAAATTGGAAATCAAGGGGATGGATCAATAGGGGAATGGCTACACAAGTTGTGGTATGTGAATGTAATGGAATACTATTGTGCTGTAAGAAATGAGAAACAGACAGAACAAATACAAAATTACTCATGATGGAAAGGGATATCCACATCCAGAGAAAGAACTAAAGAGTCTGAATGCAGACTGAAGCAAACTACTTGCTCTCTCTCTTTTGTGTTTTGTCCCTTCTTTCTTATTGTTCACTCCATTGGTTATATTCCTTCTTTATAATTTGACTGTTTAATGTGAAGGTATTTGTCAAACCTATATTTGATTGCATGCTGCCAAGAGTGGGAGGGGAAAGGAGAGGGAGGGGAGAAAATGTGAAACTCAAGGGATTGTGGAACTGAATGTTATAAACTAGAAGTAAATAAATAAATTTAAAAAAATAAGTAGAAGGGAAAATGTTAAAGAAAATGGAAGAAGGTTGATAGCAGAGCAGATAGAGGGAAGTGGTGGTCAGAAGCAAAACTCTGGTGAGGAGGGACAGGGTTAAAGGGGACAGAAAAATATAAACAAGAGGAAAAATAGGATGGAGGGAAATACTCAGTAATCATAACTGTAAATGTGAATGAGATGAACTCTCCTATAAAATGGAAGTGGATAGCAGAGTGGATTAAAAAACATAATCCTATAATACAATATGTTGTTTAGAAGAAACACATTTGAAGCAGAAACAAAGGCTGGGGCAGAATATATTATGCTTCAGCTGAAGTGTAAAAAAAAAGCAGGGGTAGCAATTTCAGACAAAGCAAAAGCAAAAACAGATCTAATTAAAAGAGATGATGAATGAGAATGAATCTACCTCTTGCTAAAAGTATCATAGACAATAAATCAATACTAAACATATATGCACCAAGTGGTATAGCATCCAATTCCTTAAAGGAGAAGTTAAGATAGTAACAGGAAGAAACATAAAGCAAAACTATACTAGTGGAGGACCTCAACCTCCCTCTCTCAGAACTAGATGGATCTAACCACAGAATAAAGAAGAAAGAAATAAAGGAGGTAAATAGAAAATTGAATGGGGATAGAAAGGAAGATACCTTTTTCTCAATGGTACATGGCACCTACACAAAAAGTGACCATGTATTAGGGCATAGAAACCTCACAAACCAATGCTGAAAGGCAGAAATAATAAATGCAGCCCTTCCAGATCATGATGCAATAAAAATTAAGCATAATAAAGGGTCATGGAAAGACACACTAAAAATTAACTGGAAATTAAATAATCTAATCCTACAGAATGAGTGGGTCAAACAATAAATCATAAAAACAATCAATAATTTCATTTAAGAGAATGACAATAGTGAGACAAAATACCAGAACTTATGGGATGCAGCCAAAGCAGTTCTTAGGGGAAATCATATCTCTAAATGTTTACATGAATAAAACAGAGAAACAAGAGATCAGTGAATTGGGTATGCAACTAAAGAATCTAGAGAAAGAACAAATTAAACATACCCAACTGAAAACCAAATTAGAAATTCTGAAAATAAAAGGAAAGATTAATAAGATTGAAATTAAGAAAACTATTTAACTAATAAATAAAATTAAGAGCTAGTTTTATGAAAAAGCCAATAAAATAGGTAAATTTGATTTTTAAAAAGAAAGAAGAAAACTGAATTGCCAGTATCAAATTAAAAAGGGTGAATTCACCACAAATGAAGAGGAAACTGAAGTAAATATTAGGAGCTATTTTATACAACTGTATAACAAGGAATCTGACAATCTAAGTGAAAATGGATGAATATTTACAAAAATATAAATTGCCCAGATCAGCAAAAGAGGAAAAAAAATGCCTAATCCCATTTTAGAAAAAGGAACTGAAAAAGCCATCAATGAACTCCCTAAGAAAAAATCTCCAGGACCAAATGAATTTACAAGTGAATTTTACCAAATATTTAAAGAAAAATTAATTCTAATACCATATAAACTATTTGGAAAAACAGGCAAAGAAGAAATCTGACTAAATTCCTTTTATGACACAAATATGATGCTGATACTGAGACTGAGAAGAGTCAAAAGGAGAAAGAAAATTATAGACCAATTTCTCTAATGAATATTGATGCAAAAATTTTAAATAAATTATTAGCAAAGACATTATAGCAACTTATCACACGGAAAATACACTATGACCAAGTGGGATTTATAGTAGGAATACAGGGTTGGTTCAGTATTAGGAAAACTATCAGCATAACTGACCATATCATTAACAAAACTAAGAGAAATCATATGACTGTCACAACAGATGCAGAAATTTTGACAAAATACCACACTCCTTCCTATTAAGAACACTAGAGAGCATAGAAATGAATGGAGTCCTCCTTAAAATAATAAGTAGCATCTTTCTAAAACTATCAGCAAGTATTATATGTAATAGGGAAAAGCTAGAAGCATTTCCAAAAAGTTGAAATAGGAGTGAAACAAGGATCCCATTATCACTACAGTAATTCAATACTATACAAGAAAAATTAGCTTTAGCAATAAGAAAAAGAAATTGAAGGAATTAGAACAGGCAAAGAAGAAACAAAGCTATCACTCCTTGCAGATAATATGATGGTATACTTATAAAATCCTAGAGAATCAACTAAAAAGTTACTTGAAATAATTAACAACTTTAGCAAAGTTGCAGTATATAAAATAAACCCATATAAATCATCAGCATTTCTATGTATTACTAACAAAGCCCAACAGCAACAGTAAAAAGGGAAATTTCATTTAAAGTTACTGTAGACATTATGAAATATTTTGGAGTCTACCTGCCAAAAAAAACCCAGGAATTATATAACTACAATCACAAAACACTTTTCACACAAATAAAGTCATATCTAAATGATTTGAAAAACATTGGTTAATCATGGAAAGGCCAAGATAATGTAATAAAAATTACAATTCTAACTAAATTGAATTACTTATTCAGTGCCATATCAATCAAACTACCAAAAATATTTTATAGAGCTAGAAAAAAAGAATAACAAAATTCATCTGGAAGAATTAAAGCTCCAGAATATCAATGGAATTAATGAAAAGAAATGCAAGAGAAGGTCGCCTAGCCATACCAAATCTAAAACTGTATTATAAAGTAGCAATCATCAAAACAACTTGGTATTGGCTAAGAAATCGAGTTGTAGATCAGTGGAATAGATTAGGTACATAAGATACATTACTCAATGACTATAGTAATCTACTGTTTGATTAATCCAAAGACTTCATCTTCTGGGATAAGAATATACTGTGTTTGACAAAAACTGTTGGGAAAACTGGAAAATAGTATGGCAGAAACGGGGCACAGACCAACATCTTTTACCATTTATCAAGATAAAGTCAAAATGGGTACACAATTTACAAATAAAAGGTGATACTATAAGTAAATTAGGAGAGCAAGGAATAGTTTATCTGCCAGATATATGGAGAATGAAAGAATTTATGACCAAACAAGCAATACAGAAGATTATGAAATGCAAAATGGATATTTTGATTACATTAAATTGAAAAGTTTTGCACAAAGCCAATGTAGCCAAGACTAGAAGAGAAGCAGAAAGCTGGGAAACAATTTTTAAAACCAGTCTCTGATAAAGGCCCCACTCTAAAATACATGGAGAATTGAGTCAAATTCATGAGAATATGAGTCATTCCTCAATGGATAAATAGGCAAAGGATAGGCTTAGGCAGCTTTCAGACGAAGAAATTAAAGGTATCTAGGGGTGGCTAGGTGGCACAGTGAATAGAGCACTGGCCCTGGAGTTAGGAGGACCTGAGTTTAAATCCAGCCTCAGATATTTAACACAAAAAAACTAGCATGTGACCTTACACAAGTCACTTAACCCCAATTGCCCTACCTTCCCCCCCCAAAAAGCAAAAGAAAGAAATTAAAGCTATCTATAATCATATGAAAAAATGCTCTGAAACACTATTGATTAGAGAAATTCAAATCAAAATATCTGTGAGGTACCACCTCATACCTATCAGATTGGCTAACATGACAAAACAGGGAAATGATAAATGTTGGAGAAGATGTGGGAAAACTCAACACTAAAGCATTGTTGGTGGAGAACAATTTGGAACTATGCCCAAAGGGTTACAAAACGTACAGCAATACCACTTCTAGGTCTATATCTCAAAGAAGTCATAAAAAAAGGGAAAAGGACCCACATGCACAAAAATACAATAGCTCTTTTTGTGGAAATTGGGGGGATGCCCATCAATTCCAGAAGAGGTGATGTGAATGTAATGGTATGTGAATGTAATGGAATACTATTGTTTCATAAGAAATGATGAGTAGGCAGACTTCAGAAAAACCTGGAAACACTTACATGAATTGATGCTGAGTGAAATGAGCAGAACCAGGAGAACACTGGACACAGTAACAGCTACACTGTGCGGTGACTAACTTTGATAGACTTACCTCTTCTTAGCAATGCAAAGATCTAAGACAACTCCCAAAGAATCCTGATGGAAAATGCTATTCATATACAGAAAAAAAAAACTATGGATTCTGAATGCAGACCAAAGCATATTATTTGCTCTCATGCTCTTTCTCTCTGTTTTTCTCTCTCTCTGTTTCTTCTTTCTTGTGATTCCTCCTATTGGTTTTAATTCTTTTTTACAACAAGACTAATGGGAAAATGGTTTTTGTTTTTGTTTGCTTTTTAGAGGGGAGAGGGCAGGGCAATTGGACTTGCCCAAGGTCACACAGCTAATAAATGTGTTCCTTCTTAAACCCATTCCCAATGAAAGAAGGTCACTAGAACTACCAGCCCTCCTTCTGAAGCTGGATTTGACCATAGGTCCTCCTGACTCCAGGGCCAGTGCTCTATTCACTGTGCCACCTAGCTGCCCCGGAAAATATGTTTAATATGAATATATATGTAGAGTCTATATCAGATTGTACACTGTTTTGGGGTGTGGGGATTGGAGGGAGTGGGAGAAACTTGGAACTCAAATGTTATGGAAGTGAGTGCTGAAAACTAAAAACATATAAATAAATAATTTTTTTAAAAATACAATGATCCATGATAATTCCATAAGACTAGAGATGGGAAGTGCTAACCACATCCAGAGAAAGAACTATGGAGTTTGAATGCAGATCAAATCATACTATTTTCACTTTTTTGTTATTTTTTCCTTCCTCATGGTTTTCCCCCTTTTGTTCTAGTTCTTCTTTCACAAAATGACTAATGTGGAAATACGTTTAACATGATTATACATGTATAACCTATATCAGATGGTTGTTTTAGGGAAGGGTTTAGAGAAGGGTTGAGGGGAGGGAGAGAGGGAGAAAATTTTGGAACTCAAAATTTTACAAAAATCAATGTTGAAAATTATCTTTCCATGTAATTAAAAATAAAATACTATTAAGGAAAAAAAAAGTTCCACATGGTAATGAGAAATAAGAATATTCTTTAGTATTCTCATTTAGAAGACTGGTGTCTTCTAAATTTTTTTACTTCTAGCTGCTCCAGCAATTTATTAAATTTCATACCTTCCCTCTTATTTATCTTTCTGTAAGACTTGTCCAAAACAAGGAGTGGGACTTTAAGTTCTCCAACTGTTACTGTATTGGGCAGTTAGGTGGTGCACAGGATAGAATACTGGGCCAGTAGAGATGAAGATGAGAGTTAAAAACTGACCTCAGACACTAGCTGTGTGAAACTGGACAAATCACTAAACCCTGTTTACCTCCATTTCCTCATCTGTAAAATGAGTTAGAGAAGTAAATGTTAAACCATTCTGTCAAGAAAACACTAGATGGGGTCATGAAGAGTTGGATATGATGGAACAACAACTATGTATTCTTGTAATTCAGACAGCCCTTTTGGGCTAAATTTAGATGCTAAAGTTTTTGAAGCATGTTAAGTTTAACCTAGCAGCAGAGACATTAAAGGACCACATGGCTTGAAACACAATATATCAAAGAGCAAAAGAACTGGGTCTCTGGCTGAAAATAACAGACCCTGCAAAGCATTATCCTGAATTAAAAAAAAAAATGGACATCTGATAAATACTCAGACTTTCAAGACTTTGTTTAAAAAAATCCTGAAGTTAAGAGAAGAATCGACATACAAGAACCAAGAGAAATATAAGGTACATACCAAAGACTGATTTATAAGGTCAGACTGTTTACTTTTATATATGTAAAATGAATGTCTAAGATTCTTATTAAGAACTGGGTAGCTCATAAGAAGGATTGGGGTAAACCTGAGGCTGATAAGAACTTAAATAATAAAACTATTTAAAAACAGTTAAAAAGAGTAATTACTTTACACAAATGAGGTGCAAGAGAAAGAATAGATACAGAGGAATTAGATGGGGGAGGA
Source organism: Petaurus breviceps papuanus (assembly GCF_028583685.1). Taxonomy (NCBI): domain Eukaryota; kingdom Metazoa; phylum Chordata; class Mammalia; order Diprotodontia; family Petauridae; genus Petaurus; species Petaurus breviceps. Next base: position 25,657,961 of record NW_027185764.1, read on the forward strand.
GGGCTGGTAGTTCTAGTGACCTTCTTTCATTGGGAATGGGTTTAAGAAGGAACAATATGTATATATTTAGAAGAGTATAAAAGTCATTTAAATTCAGAAGAAATAAAATGGTAGGGGCATAAGGAGGGGTGAAATGACAGGGGAGGGATTTTTTTTTTTTGCTTTTTGGAGGGCAATTGGGGTTAAGTGACTTGCCCAAAGTCAAACTGCTAGTAAGTGTTAAGTATCTGAGGCTGGATTTGAACTCAGGTCCTCCTGACTCTAGGGCCAGTGCTATACTCACTGTGCCACCTAGTTGCCCCAAGGAGAGGGATCTTTAGAGGGGAGACTGAGGGAATAAGTAAAAGGGTGGTACAGAAGGATGTTTAGATTTATGGGAATAGCAGGATAGGGGAGGGGTCCTTGGAGGGGGGGTAGGCAAGTAATAGGGGGGCAAGGTAGTGGGTAGAAGTAAAGGAGGCAGGAGGGATAGAAAAGAAGAGATTAAACATAAAAACAAAGATCAGGAGTAGAATATATTTGGGAAAGTACATGTCTATGTATGTATATATCTATAGATATAGAGAAACACATCTAAACTTTGTTGTAGCCTTTGGGGGAAGGGGAAAGAAAAAAAATGAACAAAGTAAAAAAAATGCACAGTAGAGAACAAAACTCAGAAAGAAGCAAAGAAAAGATGAACAATTCTCAACACAATGTGCATTATCATACAGATTTTCTTGACACGAAAATTTATTGTAACATATTTTGAATTCTCTCAGGTTCTGGATGCACATGACATGCTTTTTTTTTTCTTATTTTGTATTTAAGTTCCAATATTTAAATTTATCATATGTTTTTGTTTCTTTTCTTTATTCTGTATTTGTGTTCTGGCATTTGAGTCTAAAATAAATTTTTTTTATAAAGCTTAATGATGAAATTTCTTTGCTATGTTTCCATAATGTTTTTCCTCATTTATTTATATTTTCTTTTTTTTTTTTTTAAAGCAATCGGGGTTAAGTAACTTGCTCAAGGTTACATGGCCAGGTGTTTCTAGGTGGGTGCTAAGTGTCTGAGCCCGGGATTCGATCTCCAGGTCTTCTCAACACTGGGGCTGGTGCTCTTACTCGCTGTGCTACCTGGCCTCCCCTTTTATTTATATTTTCAATTTTATTTTTTGCTTTTTTCTGATATCAAGATTGCTATGACTATTTGTTTCTTTTTTTTATTTTGCTGATGCATAGTAAACTTTGTTTCAATCCCTCATTTTAATTATGTATGTCTTTGCTTTTTAGGTGTGCTTTTTGTAAGCAATAAAAAGTGAAGTTTTGTTTTATTATCCAATCTGTTGTTCTCTCTTTTAGTTGGACCCAAAAGTGTCAAACACAAATAGAAACATCCCTGAGGGCTGCATACTGACTTAGAAAACCACATCACCTATGTTGTATTATATTTTTTATCTTGTTAAATATTTCTCAACTGCATCTTAATTTGGTTCCCCTCAGGAGGTTTGTGGGCTTGCTTGTTGCTTTTGGTGTGGCCTGAGTTTTAACACCTCTAGTTTAATACGTTCTGTTTAAAGTTATAACAGTTAGGTTTAGGTTTCTCCATTTGTCTCTTATACTGCTTTTTTCTGAATTTAGGATTTTTGTTCCTTTTCTTCTTTGAAGAAAATACTTCGTCACTTCAATTATTTTTTTTTACTTAATCTACATTAAGGAAACTGTATTCCCTCCATTTCTCTTCCTCTCACCCTTAAGTTTTCCATCCCTTTCATTTGTTGCCTTTTTCCCACTTTGGAGTTTTACTTAATTCCATTTTCTTTTTCTTCATTTTATCTAGTGAACCAATTCTTTTTTTCTAAGCAGATTATAAGTAAAAGTCCCCCTTCCTTTCCTTTCCTGAAATAGTATGTTTTTTGGTTTCCCCTTACCCTTTTTCTAAAAATTATTTCTTCCTCTTGTTCGCTTTATTAATCCTCTCCCATCTATTTTAAACTTGTATTCTCTGATTTGTTTCTTATACTTATTTATTCCTTCTTTAGTCTTTTCTTTCTCATTAAATTAAAGCTTCTAACGTATCTACTTTGAACTCTCTTCTAATAATTTCTATGTTGCTGCCTCGTTAGATTTTGTCCAGTCTCCCTCCTTTTTTTATTTTGTTGAGCACATTTTTTAAATGATCGATTCCTGCCAAAGATAGAAAAGATAGTAGTATTGCCTCATGGTAAAAATTTTCTCGTGTCTCAGATTGTAATCAATTTCTACTTCCTGCCCTCTGAGTAATCATTTTCTTTCCCATTTGCCATGAAATTTCCTCTATGTGCCCATGTCTTCACATCCTTTTGAATGCTGGTTGCCCCCAGGAACTCTGATTACCCTTTTCCTGAAGCAGGATGGTAAGAGATGGACTGTTAGAGATGTGGGTAAAATAAGGAATAGGAGGTTCAATACTCCCTCAGATGCAGTGTTCTAAACACTATTCCTACAGGTATTCCCATTACAACATCCATCTACCATTATAGAATGCATCACTCCTCTCTCCACCAAATCAAGGTTTCTTTCGATTTCATTTCCTCCATTTTCTACCTCACTGATTCTCTGGTAGCCCCTCTTTTCCTCAGATACCACAAGTATTGTTTCCTGTTCATTGTTTACCACTGATTTGATAGGGGTATTACTGTACATCCTTCTATTACTGTACAACTTCTCTTTCCCCTTTCCCTTTTATGCACCCTCCCATTCTACAGTTAAACCTCTCAAAGACAGTAATTCCTTTGTAGGATGTGGTTTTGCAGACTTTAGTCCATATGTTGTTTCAGGCCTCATATTTCTCCACGACTTCTTCGATTTAAATTCCTCTACCAAAGCTATCTCCTTTTGTATTTTTAGAAAGAGACCACTTAAATCATCTAATATTGTTACTTTGTTGTTGTTACTATCTCCAATCCCACTGGTTTCTTTCTCTTTCTAGTTTTTTTTTCTTTAAATAGTTCCTAGAAATGGGGCAATTTATTAAATTATTTGTGCTTTCCTCATAGGTATATTTATTCACTTCTTGTATTTCTATTGTCTGACATGTTGGGAAATTTAATAATATTTTCATTTCTAGTGTGGGGTGGGGAAGGCTAATGCTTCAAATGTTTTTTATTAAACAGCTATCTTTTTTCATTGATGATTAGACTCAGATTTCTAGGATATATCCTTCTAGGTAGCATCTTTAGCACTCTGGCATTTCAAAATATATTATTCTGTTCTCTTCTGTGGTTTCTCATGGCAGGAAAATAATCTTGTGTTATCTGAATTTCCTTTCCATTTGAAGGTCTTTCTCCCTTTAAAAGTAACTTATTAATTCTTTTGATTGGTAGTTTGTTTTCTGTGTTCAAAAGTTAAGAGAAATTTTCTCATTTTTTTTAAAGCAATCGGGATTAAGTAACTTGCTCAAAGTTACATGGCCAGTTATTTTTGTGTGGGTGCCGAGTATCTGAGGCTGGAACCAATCACAGGTCTCCCGACGTTGGGACTGGCACTCTTATTCACTGCACCACCTGGCCTCCTCTAAGCAATTGGGGTTAAGTAACTTGCTCAAGGCTACAAAGCCAGTTATTTTGTGTGGGTGTTAAGTATCTGAGGCTGGAACTGAACCCAGGTCTCCCAACTCTGGGGCCGGCGCTCTTACTCACTGCACCACCTGGCTGCCCTTCTCATTATTTCTTACATTATGGTGTTCAGGATTTTTGATCTGTGATCTTCTGACAGAACTCTGATCCTTAAATTGTATCTATACATCCCATCTTTGAAATTTTGCTTCTGTAAAGACTGTGTTCTTTTAATATTACTGCTTTTGCTTCTCCTTTTCTAGATTTCCCTTCACTTCTATATATTTATATTCCCAATAAGTTGTTCTCTCTTTTGTTTCTTTGAATAGGTTTGCCACTGTGGATTCAAGTTTTTCTATTTTGTCACTTAGTTTTGCTGTGCTCGCTACAAATTCTGTTTGTACAATTTTTATCTTTCTCTTGACCAATCTGGAAAACATCCTATGTATTCAGTGATCTTTGTGAATATCCAAGGTCCTTTGGAGATTCACATCAAATCTTAGTTGGAAAAAAAATTTCTTTTGTCTTGTAATATTTATTCAGAACTGTCTGAACTTCTTCAGACTTCCCAGTGCTCATCTTTCTTTCTGTTGTCATATGTCCCCTTCTGTTTTAACTGCTTGTACTCAAAATTTTTAACAATATTTAACAATATCTCTGGCAATATTAGTTTTCCCCCCTTTCATTTCCTATCATTCACTTTCTTCCTTCTTCCCCTTTTATGATGCCTCTCCCAAGGTCTGAACTGCAATAGTCTTTCAGTTTCCTCCCATGTTAGAACATTCACTGATGCCAGTTGCTTTTCCTTTTTCAGCCTGGTACAACCCCACACACACACCCTGGATTCCCATCCCAGTTCCCTCTCCGCTTTACTTCTCTTTCTGGGTGCTATGCTGCTGCAGAAATAGAATACTTCTGCTTAACCTATCCTATACTTCCACACCCATGGTGGTACTGGGAAGGGAAAGCTGGTGTTTGCTGTTCGTTTTCACAGAATTGTGGAGTGAGAGCAGAGGCATGGGGTACTTGCAGAGACATATGGAATAGCAGCAAGGAAATTGCTAAGTTGATCCCTGAGCACAAAACTCTGAGTGCTAAGTGTTGGACTAGCTGGAGAGAGGGCTCAGTGAGTAAGTTAATGATCAGGGGTCCATCTTCCCTGCTGTTAATCAGGTTTCTTCCTCTTGGTTGTCTTGGTGTTTGGGGCTCTCATGAAAGATGCAGTCACTTTACCTCTTCCACATAATTCTTATTTTGAAGAAATTCGAGAGCTGTGAGAGCTAGAAAAAATATCTAATCCTCAACCTTGTTGTTCATGTGATCCTTTTAAAAATATCAGCTGAAACAACAGATTTTTCTTATGTTTCAAGTGTAGTTCATGGAAAAGACATATTTCTAGATGCTGCTTTCTAATACATTCCTCTATCCTGTTCCATTTTATGGGTGAATTCATCTGATTAATTCACAGTTATCCTTGTTAATTGTATATTTCTTCTATCTTATTCTCTTATACTTTTTTTCTCTTTGCCCCAACCCATGCTCTTTTTTTAAAAGGAATGTGCTTAGCACTAATTATCAATCTCTCTTCTCTTTCTCTCAGAGACCTTGATCACAGTTTGTTTTTTTTTTTTGCTTTTTGTTACTTCCTTTTGACCCCATCCTTCATGATCCCCTGAGTTTATTTTCCTTATGACTAATCCCTCCCTGAACAGACCTTGTCCCTTTTTTCCCACCTTTTTATTCTCTCAAATTTTCTTATTGAGTTGAATGCATCTCTGTAACAAATGCTTTATAATAATCTGAGTTTCTTCCCTTTCCTCCCCCTTTATTCCCTAGTGAATCCCCCTTTTCTTCACTTTTCTTTCTTAAGATTATTAAAACATAATAAAACCATTCCCAGACTCTCTGCTTAACTGAACTACTTCTATAACCCTTGCTAACATTAGGGTTCTGAGGAGAAACTTGTTAATTTCTCTTCCTATTAGAATGTAAATATTTCATCTTGGTATAGTCCTATTCCAATTTCTCTAAGATATTTAGTTTTTTTCTTGGCTCCTGCACTTACATTTCACAGTTCTTGTTGAGCTCTGATCTTTTCATCAGGAAAGCTTGAAAGTCCTATGCTTCATTAAAGATTCATTTGTTTTTTTCCATCATAAGATGATGGATAAAGTTCTTGTCATTGTTGTTAATCTCTTTTATTTTTTCCCCCTGAATTTTGTATTTCTCCTCTCCTTTTAAGTATTAACCGCCAACTCTTATGCGATCCTGACTGTGCTTCTTTCATACTTGACCTCTTTCTTTCTGGATACTTGCAACATCTATACTTTGACCTGGAAGTTCTGTACTATGACCTGAAATTTCTGGGAGTTTATCTTTCTCTTTTCCCTAGGTGGTGACCAGTAGATTTTCCCTACTTAAAATTTTTTTTTCCTATTTTTAATCTGCCCTCTGGTGACAATAGGTCTGGGTAGTTTTCACTGATGATTTCTTGACATACGATACCAGGCTCTTTTTTGATTTATGGTTTTCATGTAGTAGGGATTCTCAGAAGTGTTTTTCCCCTTGATCTGAAATATAGGTCACTTTTTTGGAGATACCATACATTTTCTTCTATTTATTAATGTTTTGACCTTAATATTTCTTGTTGACTCATGGAGTCATTAACTTCTGATTTGTATATTCTAATTTTCCAGTTTTTAACTTGGGTTAAGATTTTTGTGCCTCTTTTACTAATAAACAATTGATTCTCCTCCCAAATCTTTCTGTTCTCATTTATTTATAACTCCTTTCTTTTCTTCTAATTGAACTTCTGAATAGGTTATATTTTTGCTTGAAGAATTACTTGTAGATGCTCTAGAGTTTTGTTTTCTCTTGCTTTGTGTTTTGTAAGTCCCTATGTGCGTGAAAGCTCTTTATCACAAGTATCTTTTTTTGTTTACTCATTCTTTTAGCCTTACTTCTTGAACTTCTCTGTACCCTTCTATCAGAAAATCCGAGGCCTTGTTTGATGCTAATCCGTACTGTCTGGGGTCCTGCCACTGTATTCTCTTAAGAGTCATAGTCTTCAAGGATCTCAGGTGTGGCTCAGGTCCAGAAGATACAAGCTTTTAGCTTATCCTATGTACTCTGATATATTGTGTGATCTGATTGCTATCTTCCTGGCCTGAGGACAACTGGCCCTAGGTCACGTCTTGGAGATGCAGGTCTGCCTCAATTGGAGTTTTAGTAGACAGCTGCTGGTCCCAGCCTCTAATAGCTAGCTGGTTGGTTCTACAGATTCAGAGCAACAGAATCTCAGACTAGTCCCTGGTCTGTGCTCCCTGCCCTGGTTATTCAACTGGTGGCCTGAGCACCAGGGTCAGAGATGGAGTTATAGAGTTGCCTTTACTCTTACACTCCCTTTTCATGATATTGTACAGTTATCACTTCTCCATCACAACTTTCCCCACTGGGGTTTTGATATTTCATGTGTCAACATAAGAAATTAAATGGGAATTTGGGGGGTATCTTATGGAAGCACCAGACAACACACAAAGGCCAGCACAGGGCACAGAAAAAGTTTAGCAACTCAGAAATGCATAAAACATATGTATAGTATTGTATAATATCAACGTATTTTATCTTTTAATACCATAATAATTCAGACTTCTTCTTTGTTACAAAGGGAGGGCCAAAAAAATTTTACACAGATTTTCCAGATAGTGGGGTTGCCATGCCCCTAATCCTCATGATACGTAAGGGATAACTGTAATTGATCTCATTGCCTCAAGTCTCTCCATACTCCAGTCCACCCTCTACACAGCTATCAAGACAATCCTCCTAAAGCACATATTTGACCATGTAGCCACTTTCCTCAATAAAATCCAGAAGCTTATTACCTCTAGGATAAAATATAAAGTTTTTTTTTTTGTTCTTTGGAGGGAAATTGGGGTTAAGTGACTTGCCCAAGGTCACACGGCTAGTTTTTGTGTTAAGTGTCTGAGGCTGCATTTGAACTCAGGTCCTCCTGATTCCAGGGCTGGTATTCTATTCACTACACCACCTACCTGCCCCTAAATATAAAGTATTCTGCTTGAAATTTAAAGCTCTCTACAATCTGGCCCTTTCCTACTTTTCTTACACTTTATTATCTTCCAGCTCTAAAATTCAACTATGGTGTCCTACCTGATGCTCCTTGAACATGGAAGTCAATCTCCTGACTCTGCATCTTTTCCCAGCTATTCCTAATGTCTGGAATGTACCCACTCCTCACCTCTGCCTCCTAGCTTCCCTTTGAAAACTCAGCTCAATTCTAACTTCTGCAGGAAACTTTTCTTTGCCTCCCTTCACTTCTTTTTTGTTTGTTTCTTTTGGGAGGGCAATTGGGGTTAAATGACTTGCCCAAGGTCACATGGCTAGTTTTTGTATTAAGTGTCTGAGGTCACATTTGAACCCAGGTCCTCCTGACTACAGGGCCTATTCACTGTGCCACCTAGCTGCCTACTCCCTTCACTTCTATTGAAATAATTTTGAGATTACTTTTCATTTTCTCTGAATATATCTTTTATATATATTATTACATGTAAGTTGTCTCCCCCATTAAAATGTGAGCTTCTTGAGGGCTGGAAGGGAGGTTTTGATTTTCTTTGTATCTTTAGCACTTAGCACAGTTCCTCAAAAAGAGCAGGCACTTAAAAAAAGATTTCTGATTGTGTTGGGTCCCAAAATATTTTCTTGGACCTGGTCCCTTGCATTTCTCTATTTTGCTAATTTTTCATTACCCTCTTTAGTTCCCATTATCTCCTGGTTCCTGTCCACTTACAATTTTAATCATCTACCTTTGGTATCTGTGTCTTTTTAGATTCCTGTCTGCCTGATTAGACTTTAATCCACTCTTTCCCCAAACCTTTGGTAACTGTGTCTGTTTTCCCATCTGCCTTATAAGGCTTCTGATTGTCTAGACCTTTGATATTTGTATCCACCTTGGATCTTTCAATACTTATAAATCATTTTCTAACAATTTTTTCCCCAGACTTCTATTTAAACAGGCTTCTGGACAACAGACTTACTGGCTATATGTGTTGTCTCAGTACCAGCTTCTATCCTGCAGCTACATATAGTTTCAACATTAATAACAACAACAGAACAATCAGGAATTGAAAAAGAATGATTTTGCACAATTTTTTTTCTGCTGCGGTCATTAGTTTCTCCATTTTCCCACAGATGCTTGTACTCACCATCAAAATATAATTCTTCCAGACAAGAAGTCTAAAGTCTCTGAACCACTTCATTCTTCTACCAGAAGTCGAAACTCACCATTACTCTGAGATAAAACAGGATAAACTTAAGGCTCATAAATATGTATGTATACTTATGCATATATGTATTTTAATATATACACAGTAGCAGAAATTTTCCTATACTCTACTTTCCTCTTTATCCTCTTCTTCTTCTTCAAAAAAAAACAATTTTTGTTATTTATCCTTGAAAGACAACCAAAATAAAGTGGCTCTACTCTTTCCATTGTTCATTCATTCAACAAATCACTTACCAACAATATAACATCCATATGTGCTTTAAGCTTTTCAAAGTTGTGTGTGTGTGTGTGTGTGTGTGTGTGTGTGTGTGTGTGTGTAAAATCTAACCTGATACTCACAACAACCCTGTGAAGTAAGTACCCATTTGAGAAATAAAGAAATTGTAGTGAAGAGGTTAGGTAAACTGCCAAAGATGACAAAACTAAGTTGAATAGCTTACATTTTGTATGGTGTTTTAAGGTTTGCAAAGTATTTTAGATACTTTAAAGATACTGTGTGATCTACTTCCACAATGACCCTATAAGGTAGATGCTATTATCATTCTCATTTTATAAATAAGGAAACCAGGGCTCAGAGAAATTAGAATTGATGACACAATTTAAAAAGTGCCTGAGGAAGGATTCAAACCCAAGTCTTCCTGTCTGCAAGTTTAGCAGTGTAATCAATTGCATCTACACAGTGCTTTACATTTTACAAATACTTTCCTTACAATAGGTATAGAATAAATCTGCATCCTAAGAGCCAAACTAGCTAAATAAAGAAAAGTCAAGCTATACCCGAGTCATCACACAATTAATTCTTTGGCCATGATAAACCATGAGATAATAAACAAAGGTACTCAGTTCTAAGCAGCCCCCTTCTGTTTCCAAATTAATAGTGATGGAAAAGTTAAGAGAAGATAAAGAGAATTAATAAGTTTTTAGACCATCTATAAACATTAATAGTAGGTACATAAATGTCAGATCATTAACAGTCAACCAATTAAAAAACTAGTGAAAAAAATGAAGCATGTTGAATTCTGACACTTTTATTACAAATGAAGCCAGGAAAACAAGTTGCAGGTAAATCGAAGGATGTAGGGTTACAAGACCATAGATTCAGATTTATAAGGGGCGTTAAAGCTTCCCAGTTCACTCCACTCATTTTATAGATGACAAAATTGAGTGCCAAATAAGCAAAGTAAGTCACCTGAGGTTGGCAGAGTTGGAATTTGAACCCAGGTCTTCTAGCTCCAAAAACAGTTCTCTTTGCACTGTAACATGTTACCTCCTTAAGGCTCACTAAACCAATTCAACAACTATTTAACATTTACTGCTATAAAGGTATTCGGTTAGGCCTTGAAGATATGAAGAAAAATCTGTCATTACCCTCAAGGAGCTAATATTATACTGGGGGTATATGGCACATTCACAGATAAGAGAATATAAAATACATAAAAAAACATAAAATACCTTAAAAAATCCCAACTAGAGTGTTCAGGAAAGGCTTTATGTAGGAGCTGGCATCTGAGCTCTTTGCTATATCTTAAATGCAGCTTGGGATTCTATGAAGCAGGCATACGAAGGAAATACAAATCAGAAGCTGTTATAATAATCCAGGTGGTGGATAGTAAAAGACCAAAACTGAGGTGGTGATCAAATGAATGAAAGGAGTAAAGTAATTACTCAATGAAAAGGGTGTTAAGAAGGTGGAAGCAATAGTATCTGGCAAAAGACTAGACATGGGGAATGAGAAGCCTCAGTTTGTCAGAAACAGACAGGTTTATAATAAAAAATCAGAATGGGGAACATTGAGCTCTCAGAGGAACTATACAGCAGATGAATAGTTCTCACAAAGGGACACACCAGGCCCCATTATTCTGAGTCACTCTGGGCACTCTAACCTGAGATGCCAAGCACTCAATCTCAAATATGTAAGGGAATCTAATCTTCAGAAGTAGGGGGTCACTGTGGGAGTGATCCTGTGACAACTACCACACCCAAGAGCTCAGCAGGAGGTGGATTCTGGCTCTAGCTAATGTGCTAATTCAGGAAGTAAAGGCAGACAGATGAGTAAATCAAAGTAAACATCAATCAGCAGCAAAAAGTATTGCAAATCTAATTCCATACCAAATGTTAAACAGAAATTCAAATGAAAAAAAATTTCCTGTAGAAGCAGGAAATTCCATGAGCACCAGCCAAAACCACCTCCAAAACCTGTAAAATACGACTCTAAACAAATTTTAGAGCTACAGAAACCACAAAGTGACAGAGACAAACAAATCTCCTGCTGAAGCCAGCCTGGCAGGCCTATAGGAAGGGTCTATTACAACAGACTGGGAGCTGAGCATAGTCCCACATGAGCAGGTCCAAGGCCCAGGCAGCCCCAACCTCTGGCCCAGACTGGCTGAAGCAGACTTCAGGAGAGAGAATCAACAGCAGCTATGGTTGTTTCCAGACTTCTCAATCCATAAATGTCAAAAAGAAAACAAACAGTAAGTGGGGAACTCTGTTGGAACTGGTTAACAGAAGAGCATGGTCCGGCTCCTGCCTCAGGGGAGAGAGGTAGCAAGAGCCCGGCAGCTGTACTGCTACCCTGGGGCTGCCTCCAGAACTCCTGGCCTACAGATCATAGGGGTACCAAGCAACCAGTCAGAGGGTAATCACTCTTGCTTTGACGTGCTTAGATCCGGATTGTGGTCTTGGGTGGTGGTCCTGGGGTGTGTGGCCAGTGTGCCAGAGCTTGTGGTGGCTGCAGGGAGAGTGCCCTCCTCAGACCTCTGACAACAACTGCAAAAACCCCAGTGATTTGGGACAAAGCTCTCCACTCTGGAAGCAGAGTTCTCCTGTGGCAAAGAGCTCAAGTCAAGTAATTGGCTAGCAGGATGAGCAAGCAAAGCACAATCAGACCATAGAATCTTATTTTGAGGAAAAAAAGGATCAAAACATGGAACCAGAAGAAGTCAACAAAGTCAAAACTCCTGCATCAAAAGCTTCCAAGAAGAATATGAATTGGTTACAGGCCACAGAGGAACTCAAGAAGGATTTTGAAAATCAAGTAAGAGAAGTAGAGGAAAAATTGGGAAGAGAAATGAGAATGACACCAAAAAAAAAAAATCCTGGAAAGCAAGTTAACAGCCTGCTAAAGGAGATGCAAAAAAATAATGAAGAAAATAACACCATAAAAAGTAGACCAACTCAAATGGCAAAAGAGGCCCAAAAAGCCAATGAGGAGAAGAATGCCTTAAAAAGTCAAATTTGCCAGATGCAAAAGGAATCTCAAAAACTCACTGAAGAGAATAATTCCTTCAAAATTAGACTGGCGCAAATGGAAGCTAATGACTTTATGAGGAATCACGATACTATAAAACAGATCCAAAAGAATGAAAAAATAGAAGGCAATGTGAAATATTTCACTGGGAAAACCACTGACTTGGAAAATGGATCCAGGAGAGATAATTTAAAAATTAGTGGACGACCTGAAAGCCATGATCACAAAAAGAGCCTAAAAATCATCCTTCAAGAAATTCTCAAGGAAAATTGCCCTGATATTCTAGAATCCGAGAGCAAAAGAGAAATTGAAAGAATTTACCAATCGCCTCTTGAAAGAGATCCCAAAAAGAAAACTCCTAGGAATATCATAGCCAAATCCCAGAGTTCCCAGGTGAAGGAGAAAATATTACAAGCTCTCAGGAAGAAACAATTTGAGTATTGTGGAAACACAATCAGGATAACACAAGATCTAGCAGCTTCTCCATTAAGGAATCAAAGGGCTTGCAATATGATATTCTGGAGGTGAAAGGAGCTAGGATTAAAACCAAGAATCACCTACCCAGCAAAATTGAGTATGAAGCTTCAGGGTAAAATAACAGTCATTCAGCGAAATAGAGGACTTTCAAGCATTCTTGATAAAAAAAACAGAGTTGAACAGAAAATTTGACTTTCAAATACAAGAAGTAAGAGAAGCATGAGAATGTACACAGGAAAAAGAAACCATAAGGAACTTATTAATTTGAACTATTTATATTCCTACATGGAAAAATGATAAATTATAACTCATGAGACTCTTCTCAGTATGAGGATAGTTGAAGGGAATACATATGTATATATAAGCATACATACAAATATATGTTTATATAGGAGGTTGTATGTGTGTATAAATACATATATGAGTGTGTGTATATGTGTGTGTGTGTATAAACATAAGATAGAGGGCACAGGATAAGTTGAATGGGAAGGGATGATATATAAAAAATAAAACTAAGAGGTGAGAGAGGAATATAATGAAAGGAGTAAAGGAGAGATAGAATAGGGTAAATTATCTCATATAAGAGACAAGAGAAAACTTACAATGGAGGGGAAGAACAAGAGGGTGAAAGGGAATGGGTCAACCTTACTGTCATTGAACTTGGCTTAAGGAGGGAATAACATACACACTCATTTGGGTATCTTACCCTACAGGAAAGTAGGGAGGAAGGGGATAAGAGGAGGGATGATAGAAGGGAGGGCAGATTGGGGGAGACGGTAGTTACAATTTTGTAAAAAAAGCACACAATTTTGAAAAGGCACTGGGTCAAAGTAGAAAATAGAATAAGTGGGGGGCAGGATAGGATGGAGGAAAATACAGTTAGTCTTTCACAATATAACTACTATGGAAATATTTTGTGTAACTATACATGTACAACCTATATTGAATTGCTTATCTGCTCAGTGGGGGGGAGGGAAGAGGGAAGAAGGGAAGAAGGGAAAGAATCTGGAAGTCAAAGTTTAAAAACTAATGTTAAAAAATTGTTTTTTACATGCAACTGGGAAATAAGATATACAGGTACTAGGGTATAGAAATCTATCTTGCCCTACAAGAAAGTTGGGGGGGATGGGAATGGATATAAGAGAGAGCATATTGGGGGAAGGGGTATTCAGTAGGCTCGCTCTTTTGGGGTAGGGGGTAGGGGAAAGATGGGGAGAAAATCTGTAACTCAAAATGTGGTGGAAATGAATGTTAAAAATTAAAAAAAAGTTAAAAAAACAAAAACAAATAAAATCCCAATATAAAAAGTTCAAAACAACAGTAAAGTTACAATCCCAGGAATTTTTACCTTAAATAGCAAAACTTCACTAACCTCAATTTAGAGCTTTAATATCTTCCAGATTGAGTGAAAGTATTCTCATAGAATGAATGAGACAGTCACCAAACTTGAACTAAGTCCCTGACCTCCCTAGGCCTAAGTTTCATTTTCTTGTAAATCATCTGATTTAGGGGAAATCAGGTGGTATGCCCCTTCATCCCCTCCCTTTTTCCTGCCCTGTCCTTTTTGTGATGACCTCTTTCTGCTAAATATGGATAATCATAGCTATGTGTCTTTGTATTGGGTAAGAGGGACTTTCTAGGTTCTTGCGTAGACTGTGAGGCCATACAATGCCACCAATGAACTGATGGTCCAGAGGTAGGAGGAGGGTGGTGGGAGGGGGATTTTGGGATTTTGGGGGTATTTCTTAGAACTGTTTGTGTAAGGATATATAAATGCTTGCTTGACTCTTGCTGGGTGCCTCCCTTTACCAGACTTGTCTGGAATAGGTGATGCTGAACTCTTGCGAGACTTGTCTTTAGAATAAAGAGCTTCTGTTTCTACCTGGAGAAACCTCTAAGTTTTATTTGGGTAAGGGTCTTTGGGATCTTTATCCCACACAGTTTTGGGGGTTTGTCTGGGATTACCCCCCCCTGCCCCCCGCCGCGGTGGCAATTCCTTCTCACCACAAGGCAGGCGCCTGTCATAAATTTTCTCTGATAGCTGTTGACTTGAAGTAGAGGATCCTGCCCTAGGGAGGGAACAATCTGAAGAGAGGGTCTTGGAGAAAACAGAAGGCTCATTAGGACTCCAACATTAGGAAAGGAAACTGAAAAGAAAGGTCTGGCAGGCCAGTGAGTGTGAGCAGTCCAAAAAGTGTATGCATACAGCTTGGTGGTAAGCACTCAGAAGTCTGGGGGTGATTGGCATAAGACTGGACTCCTAAGGAAGTCCACGAGCTGATACTCCAACAAAAGAATACCAGTGAGCAGAGCTTCACAGGTGACTGGGGAGAAAGGGGCAACCCTTCTCAGATAATTCGGCTAAATCTCTTTGACTTGGGGAGTTCGGTGATGCCTCCCATAAATTCATTAAGGATGGGAAAGGTACCATCTAAGTGTTCAAAGTTGGAGCATAAATGTGAGATACTGGTAGATAGTTCATTAGGCAATCAATTGCAAAATTGGCACAAATTACCAAAATATGAAGGGAAAAGATGATAGAATATTGTTGTTATGTATGGGGTGAGATGTCACTTGGAGCAAATATCTATTGGCTGACATATGGCTCTTCCAAAGACGAGGTATGCCAAAGGTGAAATTTGTATGTGAATTCTAAGATACCATTCCATGTGGAAGAGAGCGAATTTGCAGCCCTTTGGCTGTCTGGGTCAGAGGAAAGGGAGGTGCCCAGAACTTACATGGATTTAGTTTGGATATTTGTCCTGTGTAAAGTCAGTTTAAATCTTTGTGTCTTTGTGTTTTTGTCTGTGGATTTTTGACAGCTTCTGTGAGGCTGTGGTTGAAATTGAACTTCCTCTTTTCCTCCCCTTTCTTGGGAGGGGAATGAGGCAAAGAAAAAGATATAAAAATGTTTTACCGTTTAAAATTAATAAGGTAGAAAATCCCCTTCTCTCTTTCTGTGTTCCAGGTCCTGGCCAGGCTCGGGGCTTAGAAAAGAGAAAAGGATAAAGAAAAGGGGGGAATTTTTCCCCCTCAAATCAAGAATGGGCTGAGACTGACTAACATTTACCCATTTCCTGTCTTGCCCAAAAGTAAAGCCACAGAAGGTAACTAGACATATTAGGCAGCTTATAATCACTATTAGAGGAGAAAAAGAAGGGGTCTGAGATTAAGGATGCCTCAGAGTACCCGAGTAGATTTTGCTGAGAAACCATTCATAAAGAGGGAGGTAAGGAAAAACCTCTATATCAAAAGAATCTGAGGTATATTGACAGTTAGTTTCTAACAGGAAAAGTGAAAATCTGAAAGGGAGAGAGAGGTGCTTGAAAGGGAACACTCCCCCAACTCCAAGGTAACTGGGAAAAAAGGGGGGGCATAAGGTACAGGATGGAACATAAATTTTGTAGTTTGCTACTTTTTTTAAGCCTCTCAGGAAAGCGGGGGAAGAGAGAGGGGAGATGTGGTTCTCTCTTGGTAAAATTGTTAGGCATTAATTTCTTTTAGTTTTAAGGTACATAAAAGCAGCATGAAATTTTGGGGTATGATTATTAGGAATGTAAAGGAATGTAGGCAGCCTGAGTAATGGGTTTTGAAAGATTGGGAAAAAGAAATAATGGTTTTCGCCCAAAAATTGGGCGAAAATATGACAGGAAAAATTTCTGTTTGGGAATAAATAGGGGGTGATCTGGGGAGTATTCCCCACCCTGGGGTGCCCTTGTGTTAGTATCAGATGGTTTAAGCATGCTGCAAGAGTTCAAGGAAGTTTTTTGTCTTAAGTAGAAAGACTGAAATTAGGATTGGTGCCGATTATGGTAAAAAAGATAGATTATTGGGATTTGTAATTATTTTTAAAAATTTAAAAAAGTAGCTAGGATTTGGTCCAATATATGTAATTTTAGATTGACCTAATAAGGGAAAAGCAAATTTCCTATAAATTTCTTTAGGAAAATGTAAAAATGGAAATATAATTGTGGATATTTGCTTTGAAAGGACCAAGGGTATTAAAAATTTGGAGATATAAGGTAATATGATTAAAAGGGGGTCTGTATTGTTATTTGGTATTAGAGAATGGATTCATTGTATGATCCCCCCCCTTCTAGAATAATTTTGTAAGGACTGTGGTGGAATCCACATCCTAGGAATTTGTTCTGGGTAATGCAATTGTAAAAGCGTTTTTGGCTTTGGCTTGCACAGGTTCACACAGACCATATTTGTTAAACCAGGTGTGTCTCTGGGTGAGAACTGGGAGGCTAAAAGCATGATGTTGGTAATTTTATATGAAATTTTCTTTTGGGTATGATGGTTATGAGACGAATGATTTTTTCTGTGTAAAAGCAATTTGGAAATACTTAAATTAAGGCTATCAAATTGCCAGCTATTTGATTTTGGGCTTTAAAGTTTAAATTTAGGTATTGGATATGTGATTATAATATTTCTAGTAGTTTTTGTGTAATTTGGTAAATAGTTGTATTACCTGTGTTATGGGAGAAGTAGCTTCTCTTATATTAAATATGCTGCTATACTCTAAATGCTGCTAGGTTAAGGATCATATTACCAAAGGAACAAGAAAATGATGCATACAGCATTCTGATCATGTGTATTGTAATCTGAGAAATTAATGAATTTTCAAGTTTGTCTTTGTTTTAAAGAGATTTCAATTGAGATTGTTTTGTTATAATTTATGAACTGTGTAAATCAAGTTTTTATAAAAGTATGTTTGTGAAAAGTATCTATTGGCAATTATGTGGGACACTATGTGGAGACAGGACCCTATGAATCCCCTATTCTTCCTGGGTGCTATGAGAATAATTAGATACATATTTCATCAGTTGTAGGATTACCTATTAATCTCTCTCTTTTACTTACTCTGAAAGTCCAGTATAAAATAGCTGTGTCAGTAGAATAGAGAAGATAAGAAGGTTTGAAATAAGACAGGAGGGTCATCTAGACTTCTCCTGTCCCTAGGTATTCAGGCCCCTTAAGTGTGAGGAAGTATTTTAGGAAGATGACTAAGGATACAAATGTAATGTTGAAACATTGTTCCATGAATCAGAACGTAGGATTAAAAGTTACTGTAGTGAAGGTGTATTTGTGTGAAATAGAGTCATATCACTGGACATTTCAAAATGATGAGGAAGCAATAGATTAAATCAGAAGATAATCCTGGTTAAAGGAAAGGAGGTTATAGTGTGAGTTCAGATTGAGCAGTCATAAAAGGATAAGAGAAATTTTGGAAAGTAAATATAAACCTGTTAGAGCAAGATTTGCTTCCTTCATGAATAAGAATAAATATAAAGATGAAAACAGGTTATTTGAGGCTCACTTTAAAGATGTTCCTCAACCAATGCAAGATTATAATCACGTTTTAGGATGATTACTGGAGATTGTTACTTAAGTTTTTGATGGGACTTTAATTGGCCATTCCTCTGAGTCCAGCTCCAGGTATAAATATTAAGAAAAGCTATCCTAGCCAACAGAGCCACCGACCCATGGTTCCAGAAGACACAGGTATGAGGTGCAAGGAGATCGGGGGAATGACTATTCCACATGAGCTGAGGTAGGATTCTCCTGACTCAATTTACCCTCAAACACCTAGTAGACTTCAAGCTTGGCTCAATACAGACTGAAGATTTATATGCATTCTGCTTGGAATTAACACCTTGAAATTAGGGAATTATGGCTCCCTTATTATAATTTTGTCCCCATTCTTGGTGACAAGCTTCAATGATCACAATGTAATAGATAATGTATTAAACAGTTGAGTCTGGAACATCTAAAGTTAATAATGGATTAATGCTATTAAGTTTAAGATTTAATATAGAAATTCTTGCACAAGTAAAGACCCTCTAGTTTGTGGGGATATTAGTTGTTATTTAGCTTCAGCTTTGTCCTAATTAGCTAATATTCATAGTAGAATAATTTACGCCAGTGCATGAACAGAAGGAAAGTCCCTCAGAAGTTATGTGAATTCTTTTGTAAATGTCTCAATGTCTTGCAGTTAAAAGGGTTGATTGTGAAGTTCCATGGGTATTTCTGGGAAGAGAGCCTTCAGTATCCATCAGCTCCTCTTCACCAACACCTTGGAACCACATGAAAACTATAGCTGCTGTGTATCTGGAGCGGACCTGGTATATCTGCCAGGCAGAACATCAAGCTCGACTGTGCCCCACTCCTTGGTGACATGTAAATCTTTCCCCCTCAATTAGCTTTTTTGTAAACTCTCTAAATGAAGTTTAATCTTCAATCTGACTTAATTTACCCATAGAGTCTTTTTAACTAGGTTTGTTGACCCATGAGGTCATTACTCCAGCAAAAGTTGTTCAACTTTTATGACAATGAAGGAAGGATGAGATTATTGATCAGTCTTTTCTTTAATTTATGGCCAAAAGAGCAATGTAAAAGATTGCAATATGTTAAAGATATTTCTCTGTCACCCTGATGTAACTTTGTCTCTAAAAGGACTTGTTAGAATCCTAATAATTGTTTAGGTTCATTGTTTTCTCTGAGGATTGAACTCTGCTTGAGCATGATAACAAAACCTAGGTTTTACCTCTACAATTTCTGTGTTGTGGTAAATATATTTTGGCACAATTACTCAGAGAAGAGATATTTCTCCTGTAACAGAACTAAGTCCAAAAAACAATTAAGTTCTGTATACCCTTTGATCCACCGGTAACACTACTATGTCTATACCCCTGAAGAGATCAAAGGGAAAAGAAAAGCATCCAGAGGGACACAAATATTTCTATCACCTCTTTTTTGTAGTTTCAAGAACTGGAAACTCAGGGTGCCCATCCACTAGGGGATGGTTGAGGAAATGATGGTTTGTGAATATAATATAATACTCTTGTGCTGAAAGAAACTGAAGAGGTTTCAGAAAAACCTGGGAAGACTTGGAAGAACTAATACAGAGTGCAGTGAGCAGAACCAGAAAAATAATGTTTACACTATCAATAACATTAATTAACATCGTACAAATAAACCATTTTGAAACTGGTGAGAACTCTGATCCCATCTGTGATCAGACAGGATTCCAGAGCACTGTAACAATACTAAATTTTGGACACATCCAGTACCATTCCACTCATTTATATTTACTTGTTACAAAGGATTTGGTTTTTTTTTTTTTAACTTGGGGGGAGGGGTAGGAAAGGAAAGCTAAATCCTTGATAAATTCAAATAAAAACCAACCATACTTTCCTAAGCTATTAAGGCTGCTTTTTTTGGGGTGGGGTGGGGGTGGAAATGCCACTGTTGCTTCTCTGCCTCACCAAGATGCAGGTTGGACAAGAGAATCCAGGGAGGCAGGGATTGCAAAAAGCGGCCTGCGAAAGGGGCGAAGTGGGAGGAGGCACAAGGGAGGGAAGCTCGGGAAGGGGCAGCATGGAGCCCGCACAGGCTGAGTGGGCCACACTCACCGGGCCTCTCCCAGTGGGCAGGAGGCAGGACAAAGCCACGGTCAGCTTCCCTACCTAATGGAGAACTTTCTCATCAGGCCCAGCTCCGCCTCTGGTCTTTCAGTTCCAGCAGAGGCTGCTCAATAATTACCGTAACTTACGAAGAGCAACCGCTGTGCGGCTGCTGTTGCTTTAGGGACTAGGGGCCCCCAACCACGTGGTAAGAGCGAGGTAGACGCGTGATGCAACTGCTCCTCCCCCTCCCAACTGCCTCTAGGCAATCCTTCACTAGAGGGAAGCGGGAAGCTGCTCCACCCCTCGTGCCCGCCCCCTCACTGTGCACGTACGCATGACGTCATGGCGTCTCTTCTGGACTCCTCGCCCTGGGGCTTCCTACCCAGAGGGTTTGGAGGAAAAGAACGGAGAGTTGGGAGCAGTAACAGTGTCTAGAATATGGGTAGAACCCGAAGCTGAACGTACATCCCTCTGTACTTAAGGGCCCACAGCCTGCCTCTCCCGGCCCCTTTGCCACTGCTGCAGAGGGAGGAGGGGTCCTCGTGAGAGGCCCTGCCCGACTTTCTGGGGGTTCATTTCCCATCAGCCATCTCTGCCCCCCCACTTGCCCCGCCTCATGTGCGGGTGACCCTGGGCCTTATTTTCAGGAAGGAGAGGGAGGCCTTCTTAAGCATTTTGCTTGGGGGTGGGGAGTGGGAAATCACACCTTGCCAGGTGACCAAGAGGCAGGAGATCACGAAGTCCAACAAAACCAGGTCTGGAACCTGGGTGAAGGGACGTCCATTGGGAGGCGAAGACTTGAGGCTTGCAAGGGCTCCAGACTCGCACAAGGCTCTTACTAAAACCTGAAGCACTGGTGCTGCAAGGGGAATATGGTTGGTTTTGCGTTTGTCCCCAAGATGCGGAGAGGCAGATTTAGGCTTGATGTGAGAAATTTCATCACATTTACAGCCATTCAAAAGCGCTATGGACTGCCTCAGAAGCAGAAAGTGAGGCGTCAGCATCCATAATACAGGCTGAAGGACCACTTGTCAGGGATGCCGTAGGACATTCATACCTAAGGTGGGGGTTTGGAGTAAATTCTACTTCCAGTCCAAGGTGCTTTGGGACATTAAAGAGAGATTAAGGTAAAAGTAATAGCAATCTATTTATTTCAAGAAGGGGCTATAAGGCCAGTAGAGGGACTTGATATAGAAATCTAATTTATCAAAAGCATTGTCATTTATCAGTGATTTCTTCTAAGGAATTTCCCAATGAAACTAAGAACTGATAGTCCCGATTCCAGGAGTCATAGTAAAGATAGAATGATCCTCAGATGTTTAATTTCTGTTGTGTTACAAAGTGGAGAAGACACTGCTCTGTGATACTATCAAGAAAGAAAATGACCACAAAGCACAGAAACTGAGTTTTTGTTTTAAAGGAAAATTATAAATTTTAGTTGATAGTAATGATTTTTAAAATAAATGAGTATAATTAGATCGTTCAGTTAATTACATGATAGAGGTAGCATGTCATAATGGTTATTACATTGGACTTAGAATCATGAAGATCTGGATTCAAATCACACTTGAGTTACTAGTTCCATAACCCATGATAAGTCCCTTAATCTGTCACAACCTTAGTTTACTCCTCTTTCAAATAAGGGGGTTGGATTCTGTGATATTTTGGTCCCTTACAGCTCTAAATCTATGTTCCTATGAACTTATGACCAACGCTTGTATATAGCTAAGCACCAATTAGTGTGAATAATGAATCTTGTGAAATGAAAGTTATAATTACCATATTTCACTGCATAACTCACAGATTTTGACAATTTTTTTTTGCAAAATATTGGGGTGTGACCGTTATGTGAAAAACCATCATGCCAGTGTTGTCTTTAAGTTTCTGCCAGTTTCTCACTGAAAACTGTCTTTCTGCAGCTCTGTTTCCATACTGTTCAGCAAACACAATCACTTTCAGCTTGAAGCCTTCAAAATTGTTTTTATATTTACCCATAATCAGAAAGAAATGCTTCACACATTAATGTATTGATGACAAAGTCTTACTGTACCACATGACTTACTCATGGCAGCTTCACTTGCCTGCCTGCCTGCCTCGTGCCAATGGCTCTTTATTAGATTGAGTGACAATACCATTTGTACTGCAGTGCTCTGAACAAATCCCTGAATTCAGCTTTCAGAAACATACTAATAATGTGTGTGTGTTGAGAATTCCAGGCTTGTGGCTCACAGTGCGTGAGATATAAATGTGTATCCACATGCCACTGGTGAATACGTTGTTACTCTGTTTACCTTTTAAGCAGCATGATGAACAGAATTATACCATGTAATGATTCTGTGATGAAAGGTTATAATCCAATTTTTGGAGTGGAAAAACAGAGTGTGGTGATGATGTGGTGAAATACAGTATGTAAAATATGGTCATTGATAACAGCCCAATGGAAAAATGCAGTTCAAATTCAAATAACAGGCCACATGATGAGATCCATAGTTCAAACTAATTGAACACCCAGCTACCAAGCAGTGAACTTCCTTTTCTTTTCTACCTCATAATAAAATTTCCCCTATCTCTAGTAACCAAAGGGCAGTGTATCCATTAAAGGCCTCAAGCAGTGCTTGAAGAGAAATTCTAAAGTAATTCTGAGGAGGTGGGAAAGCATAATATCCCAATGATAAGATAAATCATTGTAGTACATTTGACTGGAGCATGAAGTACTCATTGTGGGGTGCTGAAGTATAAGGAGGTGTGTTACAAAAATGAAATATTTCATGGACCTATCATTTCGTCAGTGTGGGTGCTCTTTCTACAGTGCAGATCCGCACCAATCTATACTTTAGGAAAGTTTTCATGAGTCGATGTGACTAAAAAAAAGCTGTTAGCCCTTTGGTGATGATCCTCTCTGAACTGAAAACTAGCCTGGGTACTCAGTTAACACTCCATTTCTGGGCCTGCAATCAGGATCCTTTCAGTTTAAGAGAGTCAACCAAAACTTGCACTCTCCTTTCAGAATGCACTCTTTGCCATGATATGATGCACTGGGGTAGAACCTTAGGGGAAAGTAAATCTAAATAAGATATAATCAGGAATAGGGGAGTAGTAGGAAAAATAGAGAAGCTATCTTTCAACCGTCTTTCTACTTTCACAGCCTTCTAAAGCAACATGGCCCCCTTGCTTGGACTATCCTTTCCTAACTTGTTGAACTCTTAGCATTCTCTTATTTGCATATTATTTCTTTATTAAACTTTATTTATTTTTAACATTCTTTGCTTTTTAAATTTTGAGTTCCAGATTTTCTCCATCCCTCCCGTGCCTCTGCCTTCCACTGAGAAGATAAACAATATAAAATCAAACTTGTGAAATCGTGCAAAACATATTTACATATTAAGTAAGATAATTATACTTCTGTTTGTACTCAGAGCTCATCAGTTCTCTCTGTGGAGGTGGATAGCTTTTTTTATTTATGAATCCTATGGAATTATCTTGCATCACTATACTGATCAGGGTAGCCAAGTCGATCACCACAATCTATCACCATTGCAACATTGTTGTTACTATGCACCATGACTTCCCAGTTCTTCTTAACTTTGCATAGATAAATCTTACAATGTGTTTATTTTCCTGAAAATATCCCCCTTACCATTTTTGTAGTACATTAGTAATGTATCACAACTTGTTCAATCATTCCCTCAATTTCCAATTCTTTGCTACCAAAAAATTGCCCTGATATTCTAGAATCAGAGGGCAAAAGAGAAATCGAAAGAATTTACCAATTGCCTCTTGGAAAAGATCCTAAAAAGAAAACTCCTAGGAATATTATAGCCAAATTCCAGAGTTCCCAGGTCAAGGAGAAAATATTATAAGCTGTCAGGAAGAAACAATTTGAGTATTGTGGAAACACAATCAGGATAACACAAGATCTAGCAGCTTCTACATGAAGGGATCAAAGGGCTTAGAATATATTCTGGAGGTGAAAGGAGCTAGGATTAAAACCAAGAATCACCTACCCAGCAAAAATGAGTATGAAGCTTCAGGGTAAAATAATGGTCATTCAATGAAATAGGGGACTTTCAAGCATTCTTGATGAAAAAACCAGAGCTGAACAGAAAATCTGACTTTCAAATACAAGAAGCAAGAGAAGCATGAGAACATACACAGGAAAAAGAAATCATAAGGAAATATTTGAATTGCTTCTTTCTGACTGCTTGTAATATTTCCTCCTTGACCTGTGAGCTCTGAAATTTGACTAGGATGTTCCTGGAAGGTTTCATGTTAGGATCTCTTTAGGGGATGGTCAGTAGATTTTTTTCATTTCTGTTTTACCCTCTGCAATTAAGATATTGGGACAGTTTTCCTTGATAATTTCTTGAAATGTGATGTCTAGGCTCTTTTTTTTATCACAGCTTTCAGGCAGTCCTATAATTCTTAAATTATCTGACTTTGATCTAATTTTCAAAGTCAGTTGTTTTTCTAATGAGATATTTCACATTTTCTTCCATTTTTCCCATTCTTTTGACTTTGTTTCTTAATGTATTATGGAGTTATTAGCTTCCAGTTGTCTGATTCTAATTTTTAAGAAATTGTTTTCTTCAGTGAACTTTTGTGCCTCTTTTTCCATTTGGCCAACTGTGCTTTTTAAGGAATTCTTTTCTTCAGTGAATTTTTGTGCATTGTTTATCTTTAGGCCAATTCTGTTTTTTAAGGTATTTTCTTGAATATTTTTTGTGCCTCTTTTACCAAGCAGTTGATTCACTTTTCATAATTTTCTCTTTTTTTGTTTATTTTTAGTTTTCAACATTCATTTCTACAAGATTTTGAGTTACAAATTTTCTCCCCATCTTTCCCCTATTCCCTACCCCAAGATAGTGAGCCTACTGAATACGCCTTCCCCCAGTCTGCTCTCTCTTATATGCTCCCCCAAGCCCCCTCTAACTTTCTAGTAGGGCAAGATGGATTTCTATACCCGAGTGCCTGCATAACTTATTTCCCAGTTGCAAGTAAAAGACAATTTATTTTCTTATTTCAAACATATGTGTTTAAAACTTTGATTTCCAGATTCTTTCCCTTCTTCCCTCCTTACCCATCCCCAGTGAGAAGATAAGCAATTCAATATAGGTTGTACATGTGTAGTTATGCAAAATGTTTCCATAGTAGATTTATTGGGAAAGACTAACTATATTTCCCTCCATCCTATCCTGCCCCCCACTTATTCTATTTTCTACTTTGACCCTGTCTCTTTTCAAAAGTGTGTGCTTCTAACTGCCCTCTCCCCCAAATCTGCCCTCCCTTCTATCATCCCCCCTCTTATCCCCTTTCTGCCTACTTTCCTGTAGGGTGAGATACCCAAATGAGTGTGTATGTTATTCCTTCCTTAAGCCAAGTTCAATGAGAGTAAGGTTGACCCATTCCCTTTCACCTTCCTCTTCTACTCCTCCATTGTAACAGTTTTCTCTTGCCTCTTTTATATGAGATAATTTACCCTATTCTACCTCTCCCTATCTCCTCTCATTATATTCCTCTCTCACTTCTTAATTTTATTTTTTAGATATCATCCCTTCCTATTCAACTGATCCTGTGCCCTCTGTTTATGTATACATGTACACATGTATACACACACTCCCATATGTATTTATACATACACACACACACACACACACACACACACACACACACATATATATATATATATATTCCCTTTAACTATTCTCATACTGAGAAGTCTTATGAGTTACTATTATCATTTTTCCATGTAGGAATGTAAATAGTTCAACTTTAATAAGTGGCCATTGCTCTTCTGGTCTAAACTTTGGTCTATACCCAGGAAGGGCCTCTTGTTCCCCTGTAGTGTTCTTTTTAACCTTTGACCCCAAACTACTTATGGGCAATATAGTTGCCAATCAGTGCCAGCAAAGAGTCCCCTGTAATCTCTCTCTAACCAGCTGACAAACCCTCTTACTGTTTCTGGGCTTAGAGCTACTGAATCTACTGATGCTGTTGTGGCTACCCCGAAAACCCACTGCTAGTGCTCCTGCTGCCCTCCAGGCTTGCACCCACCCCAGTGTTACACACCTCTCCTATGGACCTCCCAAGTCTAGAAAAATGTCTCCCTTCCTCTTTTGTTGGCTCTGCCACTCCAAATTTTAATTTGAGACATTATTTTAAATTTATTCAGAGAAGAAGTTTGGGAGAATTCAGGTGTTTCTTAGCTTGTATTTCACCATCTTGGCTCCACTTCTGTATTATTTTCTATCCTAAGTGTCTTTGTGGGGCAAATGAGTAGCACAGTGGATAAAGTGCCAGGCCTGGAATCAGGAAGATTCCTCTTCCTGACTTCAAATCTGGCCTCAGACACTATGTAACCCTGGGAAAGTCACTTAACCCTCTTTGGTTCAGTTTCTTCATCTAGGAAATGAGTTGGGAAAGGAAATGGCAAACTACTCCAGTATCTCTGCCAAGAAAACTCCAAATGGGGTCATGAAGAGTCAGACCCAACTGGAACAACTGAATAACAGGAAGTATCTTTTTTACATGTCATATCACTCTACTGGAATGCAAGCTCCACAAGGGCAGGGATCATGTCTTATCTTTTCTTAAAATCTTTAAAAATAAAAATAAATTTTCTTTACTAGCTGCATGATTTCATTTTTGTATGGAACTTCTGCTGAAGAAACTCCCACCACAATCCTTCTAAGAGATTAAGTGACTTGCCCAGGTTTACATAAGCAGTGGATCAGAAGTGAGGCTTTATCCTAGGCTTTTATTTTTAACTCAGAGACCAGCTCTCGATTCATTATGCCAAGTCTATACAATCAGCAAATTTTCTTACCCTGCTAAATTCTTCCCTTCCTTTTCTCCTGGGACTTGTTCTGGGAGGGAAAGTGCATTGGTTTCACTAAAAAAGATTATGAGCACTTCTGATTTTTCTTTTCATGCTTATCCCACATCTTCAAGGAGCTTTGGATATACCTAGACTACCCCTAGAGCTCAAAGAGGAAAATTAACTCTTTATTATATCTGTACATCAAGAAACAGCTGTAGAATTGCTTTCCATCCATGCATCAGATATAGGCAGAAGCTGTAGATATGGTGAGAGCCAGTACAACTTTTCACTACTTTTTCTTTATTCAATAATCTTCATCTCTGAATTAGCAATACCCAGGAATACTTGCTCTAGAGAAGCCTAACTGATGGAATAGTCTTCCAAGTGGTATTCTTCTTTGAGATTCTCCAAGATACCAAATACCTTTGAGGCAGTAAACAGTCAGCATTAGACTCAGAAAGACTCCCTAATGTGCTCTTAATATGCATTTGGGGGCGGGAGGTATGTGGTTGTATTGGTATGAAAGTAAGTAGAACAGGCAAATGAAGGACAGAGTGGGGAAAAGAATCACTTTTTCTCCCACCATTTATGGTCATGGTGTGAAATAACAGCTTAGAGGGGAAGGAAAGGTATGGAAAGGAGAGAGAGAGACTGAGAGAATTCCTTGTGAAATACATCCTTCTATGAGGCATAGAAGTTAGTCATTTGAGCTCTCACTTTATAAGGAATGGATGTCAGAGTAAAAAAAAAATTTGGCCTATTTCTGTGATTTTACTGGTACAGGAAATTCCTAGTAAGGAAACTTCCATTACCAACATGGAGTAGCAACTGTTTTGCAACTAAAAGCCTTAGGGTTTCCTGGCATAATTAAGAACAAGAAATCCCAGAGAATGTGGTCTTGCTGAATATTAGAAGAAAAACTCTAATAGGATGGAAAGATTTCCACTCAAAGGGAAAAACAAATTCTTTACAGAGAAAGTGTCTCTGATAGACTTGGGTTTATTGCATTTTCATATGCTTGAGTCTCAATGTCTCATGCTACTCACCCAGTGTGAAATTACTACTTACCCTTTCTCCTTTGGCATTCAGTTAGTCCCATACTCACCTCTGACCAGCTGGGATTCTCACTGGGAATGAAGGTTTGCAGCACTTTTTGGTGATGGTGTACCAGGTGCTGCCTGAGAAAAAGCAAGAGGCTCTTTTGATGGGCGGGGTTGGGCATTTCCGTGAAGATTAATTTTTATGCCCAAGGCAATTATTATTATTAGTATCCACACTAACAAAGACAAAATGTATGCGCAAATACTTTAAATGATCTTTTTTCTTTGGAATTAAACTTTTTTAAGCAGCATATTTATTCTTCCAAGTTATATTTTATTCTTGATATGTTCTTCATGCAGAAGTCAGGCTCCTGAATTTTGGGCACTAGGCAACTGTAATAAAGAAGTATACATCAATTCTTTATGACTTAACACCTTGAAAAATCACATTAGTCCTTTGTAAACCTGTGTATATTACAGGAATTTATGCCATGACAAAGTTCCAAAGCAGCTGTTATGATTAGTTTCTACTGCCTAGTGTCTATACGCCTACTGCCCCTCCAGAGAAAATGACTTTACACACTGAAAAACTGAGATGAGGTCCTTGCACAGCTGAACAAGGTATATGACTCAGAAGTATCTTCTGGACAGAAGAGAGGGGACACTCACATCTGCTTAAGAAAACTATGAGTAATAGGAAAAGTCATCTTTATATTTAATATTCCATATATAAAATTTAATGGGAACTAGAACCAAAGAGTTCCAACTATACTATAGAAAACACAATATCCCTCTTTTTAAAACCTGGTTGCATTCCACTTAAAGGTGCTTTCAGATTTTCACAACGGAAAACATCATGACCCCTTAAAATGTTTTTAAAATAAATCTGAAAGGAGCTTATTGCCTAAGAATGATTAATGGATTACTTCAAATATTTTTATGCAGATTAAGACAGAAAACTAGGGTGGCTAGGTGATGTAATGGAAAAAATACCAGACCTGGAGTCAGAAAGACTCCTCTTCCTGAGTTCAAATCCAGCAACAGACACCTACAAGCTGTGTGACCCCAGGAAAGTCACTTAACCCTGTTTGCCTCCATTCCTCATCTGGAAAATGAGCTGGAGATGTAAATGATAAGCCACTTCAGTATCTGCCAAGAAAACCCCAAATAGGGTATTGAAGAGTCAGACATGAATGAAAAATGACTAAGCAACAAGACAAAAAACTAGGTAAAGAGTGAGGAGAGGGGAGTATATTAATTGAAAAGAGAATTTAGGGGTAGGGGTGAGGAGAGGGAACTAATACAGAGATGGAACATTTTGTTGCATAGATTTTTTCTCTTCTTGACTTTGTTCAAAGGAGAAGAGAAAGTAAGGAAGTTGAAAAGAGAAAATGGGTCCCTTCACCTCAGAAAATGAGAGTGCTGAATACAAAGTAAGTAATATGATTAAAGGTACAAGAAAGTTGTTTATGTAAGGGAAGTTATTTATTCATTTATTCTTTCCTCCTTCCCTCCTTTTCCCCCTTTTTTTCCTTCCTTCTTTCCTGCCTAGCAAAACTAAGTATAATCATTCAGGTGGGAAAATGGATATTTAATAAAATAGATTTTTTAGCATTCTGATGAAAAGAACAAAGCTGAATAGAAAATTTGACTTTCAAAAACAAGATGCAAGAGAAACACAAAAAGATAAATAGGAAAGAGAAAGTGCAAGGGACCCAGTAAGATTAAACTGTTTACATTCCTATGTGGGAAGATGATACTTTTAACTCCTAAGACTTTATCATTTGAAGAAATCAAAGCTATCTACAATCATATGAAAAAATGCTTTAAATCACTATTGATTAGAGAAATGCAAATTAACACCACTCTGAGGCACCACCTTACATCTATCAGATTGGTTAATAAGACAGAGAAGGAAAATGATAAATGTTGGAGATGTGGGTAAATTAGGACATGAATGTATTGTTGGTAAAGTGGTGAATTCAACCAACCATTCCAGAAAACAATTTGAAACTGTGCCCAAAGGGCAATCAAATTGGTCCAGCAACACTGTTACTAGGTCTGGATCCTAAAGAGACCATGGAAAAAAGGAAAAGGACTTACATGTACACAAATATTTATAGCAGCTCTTTTGTTGGTGGCAAAGAATTAGTTGAGGGGATACCCATCAATTGGGGAATGGCTGAACAAGTTGTAGTATATAAATGTGATGGAATACTATTGTGCTGTAAGAAATAATGAGCAGGCAGATTTCAGAAAAACTTGAAAAGACTTATATGAACTGATGCTGAGTGAAGTGAGAACTAGGAAAACATTGGACACAGTAACAGCAACATTGTGTGATGATCAACTGTGAATGACGTAGCTATTATCACCAATACAGTGATCAAAGACACTTTCAAAAGACTTATAATGGAAAATGCTGTCCACATCTAGAGAAAAAAAAATTGATGTGTCTGAATGCAGATCAAAGCATGCTATTTTCACTTTCTTTGTTTTTTGTGTGTTTTCTTCCTTCTTTTCTATTCTTTCACAATAGGACTAAATGTGGAAATGTTTTATATGATTGCAAATGTACAACCTATATCAGATTGCTTGCTCTCTTGGGGAGGGAGCAGAAAGGGAGGGAAGAAGAAAAATTTGGAACTCAAAATCTTATAAAAAATGTATGTCAAAAATTTTCTTTATGTGTAATTGGAAAAAAACAAAATACTGTTCAAGGTAGGGGAAAAGACTATCATTATTAGGGCAGTTAAAAAGAGCATACATAGGGGTGGCTAGGTGGTGCAGTTAATAGAGCACCAGCCCTGGAGTCAGGAGTACTTGAGTTCAAATCCACCCACAGACACTTAACACAAAAACTAGCTGTGTGACCTTGGGCAAGTCACAACCCCAAATGCCTTACTTTCCCCCCTTAAAAAAAAGTATACATAGACAGAGGGCACCTGTGCAAATTGATTATGATGGGATGCTTTTAAAAAAATGGGGGAAGACTATTCTGGAAAGATGGCAGAGATCAAGTAGGTCAGAAAATTCCAAGCTCTCCAGATTTCCCTGCAAAAAACACAAATAGTTCCTCAGGGCAAACATAGAATGGTGAAAATAAACAAGAGTTGGGCTTTCAGAAACAACTGGGAAGGACAGAAGTTTGGTCCCTGTGAAATGTACACACCTCCAGGGTAGATCTGACGAAATTACAAGCATGAGCCCTGGGGCTAGTTGGGTTGGGAGGTAGCCTGGGCCCCAGCCACAGGAATTTTCACCTTCTAGACAGTGTGGGAAGTCCAGCATCTAAGCAAGGGGTGATTGAGGGAACCTCTGCTGTGCTGCCCAGACATGGTCCAGGGCAAAAAGGAACCAGCACACACCTGATGAGTGCAGAAGCAGTGGGACAGGACACTGCTGGCTGTGGGCACTTACAGGAGGGTGGAGTTCCTGGTTTTAGTTCCAGGCTAGAGGGGAGAACTGAAGGAGGATCTGAAGCCAGAGGCATCACACACCTCACCTTCCCATACTCCAGGACTAGAGGTGATTACAATAGTATTTTTTTTAATGAGCAGGCAAAAGAGAAAGAGTCAATCACAGAAAGTTAATATAGAAATAGGGAAGACCAGGACTCATCTTCAGAGGAGGATGCTGAAGCACAAAAAAAGTCTCTCCCAACCCAGAGAGTAATGTCAAATGGTCACCTGTCCAAAAGCAATTAATAAAAGAACTTAAAAAAGACTTAAAAAATAAAATGAGAGAGATGGAGGAAAAAAAATTTTAAATCCAAGAAAAACAAGATTATGAAAAGAAAGTCAACCAAATGGAAAAGGAGATCCAGAATCTTTTTTATATGATATTTTATTTTTCCCTAGTTACACGTAAAGACAATTTTTAACATTCATTTTTAAAACTTTGTGTTCCAAATTTTCTCCCTCCCTCCCCACCCACCTTCATTGAGAAGGCAAGCAATTTAATATACATTACACATGTGTAGTCATGTAAAACATATCCATAATTGTCATGTTGTGAAAGAAAAGATTAAGAAACTCAATAAAAATTAAAAAGTAAAAAAAAGTATGCTTCAGTCTCTATTCAGACACCAGCAGTTCTTTCTCTGGGAATGGATAGCATTTTTCATTATAAATACTTCAGAGTTGTCTTGGGTCATTGTATTGCTGAGAATAGCAATAATTTTAGATTCTCTCTCCTAAATCTATTTTCCAGGTCAGTAGTTTTTCCAGTGAGATATTTCACAGTCTTCTATTTCTTCATTCTTCTGGTTTTATTTTATAATTTCTTGATTTCTCATAAAGTCATTGGCTTCCATTTGCTTCATTCTAATTTTGAAGGAATTAGTTTCTTCAGTGAACTTTTGAACTTCCTTTTCCATTTGGCCAATTCTTTTGTTTTCTTCTCCTCATTGACTTTTTGGAGTTCTTTTGCCATTTGGGTTAGTCTATTTTTTAAGGTGTTATTTCCTTCAGTGCTTTTTGCATCTTCTTTAGCAAGTTGTTCACTCATTTTCCATGATTTTCTTTCATCACTCTCATTTCTCTTCCCAATTTTTCCTCTACTTCTCTTGCTTGATTTTAAAAATCCTTTTTTGAGTACTTTCATGGTCTACATGTAACCCATTAATATTTTTTCTTGGAGGCTTTGGATATAGGAACTTTGACTTTGTTTTATTCTGGTTGTATGTTTTGATTTTCCTTGTCACAAAGTAAGATTCTATAATCTTGATTTTTCCCTACTGTTTGCTCATTTTCTAGTCAATTACTTGTCCTTTTAGCTCTTTGTTAAGGTAGGCCTCTGTTTCCAGTGTAGAAAGTGTTCTGTTCTTATGTGTTCCTAATTATGTTTCCACAATACTTGAACTGTTTCTTTCTGGCTGCTTGCAATACTTTCTCCTTGACCTAGGTACTCTGGTATTTTCAGCCAAACAGAACACATATGAAAGTTTCAGGGGTTTTGTGCAACTGTTTTCAGAGATATTTCTAAGGACTTGTAAATTTTCTTTTCAGAAATTTTTGGAATTTCTTTTCAGCAAAAACAGGACTTCCATGCAGCTCAGGTTCCCACCTCCTCCAATCATGTAAAAAATTACTCTAGACAAACTTTGGAGCTACAGAACCCACAAAATGACACAGAGAACTAACCTCCCACTGAGGACAGCCTGGTAGGCTGGCAGGAAGTGGCCATCTCAGCGCTCTGGGAGCTGAGCCCAGCCCAGCTCAAGCTTGAGGTTTTAGCCTCAGGCAAGCCTGACCAGCCGTTGGCTGGAGGGAATTTGGATCACTTGCAGCTTTGGCGGTTTCCATAATTATCAACCCATAGATGCCAAGGACAAAGTGAGAGGTCAGTGCAGTGTGGACATTGGGACCTAGAAATTCAGGAGTGCAGACCAGCCTTTGCCCTCAGGGTGAGAAGCAGCTAAGGTGCCTGGCCCTGCAGCCACCGCCAAGTGACTGCTTCAGAGGTCCTGGCCTGCAGATCATAGGGGGACCAAGCAACCAGTCTGAGGGGTAATCACTCTTGCTTTAACCTGCTTGGATCTGGATTGCTGTCTAGGGTGGAGGTCCTGGGGTGCTTGAAGAGTCTGCCAGAGCATGTGGAGGCTTCAGAGAGGGCACCCAACTAATACCTCCAGCAGTTGTGAAAACCCCAGCATTTGAGATAAAGATCCTGTTTCTGGTAGAAGAGTTCTACTGTGGCAAAAGGCCCAAAAGGTCAAGCAATTGAGTGGCAACGTGAGCAGGCAAAGGAAGCAAAGCAAACAGAGCAATCCAATTTACACTCCTATTTTGGGGACAAAAAATATCAAAGCATGGAACAGGAGGAAGGCAGTGAAGTCAGAACTCCTACACCAAAAGCTTCCAAGAAAAATATGAGCTGGTTAGGCCATAGAGGAGCTTAA
Source organism: Petaurus breviceps papuanus (assembly GCF_028583685.1). Classification (NCBI taxonomy): domain Eukaryota; kingdom Metazoa; phylum Chordata; class Mammalia; order Diprotodontia; family Petauridae; genus Petaurus; species Petaurus breviceps. Next base: position 25,691,735 of record NW_027185764.1, read on the forward strand.
AAAGGATTATGAAAATCAAATAAGAGAAGTGGAGGAAAAATTGGGAAGAGAAATGAGAATGATGAAAGAAAATTGTGAAATGAGAGTCAACAATCTGGCTAAAGAAAATAACACCTTAAAAAAATAGACTAACTCAGATGGCAAAAGAGGCTCAAAAAGACAATGAGAAGAATGCCTTAAAAAGCTGAATTTGCCATATGGAAAAAGAATCTCAAAAGCTCACTGAAGAGAATCATTCCTTCAGAATCAGATTGGAGCAAATGGAAGCTAGTGACTTTATGAGAAATCAAGATACTATTAAACAGATCCAAACAAATGAAAAAATAGAAGGCAATGTGAAATATCTCATTGGAAAAACTGTTAGGGGTTATACGTACAGTTCCCCTGGAGGCATGAGACCTGGAACATGCTAACTCTGCAGTGATAAAGTACATGCCAACCTTGACGCAAGCACTGTGGAGGGGACTCAGACGTTCTGTGAGATATGCTCTGTTCCAGGACGAGAGCTCTGTTACCTCCCAACTTGTAGCCTTGGGTTTAGTTCAGACTTGGTGCTGTGGCAACTTCTGCCTCATGAGAAGGGGCAGAATGGGGATAAAAGTAGGGAAGCTCAAAGAGGAGTGAGGGGTTAGGATGTAATTGCAAAAGAAGCTGCCGAATAAAGTCTTGCTACTTTTTGACTCTCTTGGCTCCTGACTCCATTCTTGGAGAACGTGGCTGGCCCACATCCTGATGTGCACAGAAGTACCAGTAGAGGTAAGGCCTGGCCGCCTCTGACCCTCAAGGGTTGGAACAAAAAACCACTGACCTGGAAAATAGATCCAGGAGAGATAATTTAAAAATTATTGAACTACCTGAAAGCCATGATCACAAAAAGAACCTAGAAATTATCCTTCAAGAAATTCTCAAGGAAAATTGCCCTGATGTTTTAGAACCAAAGGGTAAAATACAGGTTGAAAGAGTCCACCGATCACCTCCTGAAAAAGATCCCCAAAAGAAAACTCCTAGGAATATTATAGTCAGGTTCCAGAGTTCCCAGATCAAGGAGAAAATAATACAAGCAGCCAGGAAGAAACAATTTCAATATTGTGGAAACACAATCAGGATAATTCAGGACCTGGCAGCTTCTACATTTGAGGGATTGAAGGGTTTGGTATATGATATTCTGAAGGTCAAAGGAGCTGGGATTAAAACCAAGAATCACCTACCCAGCAAAACTGAGTATCGTGTTCCAGGGGATAATATGATCATTCAGTGAAATAGAGGACTTTCAAGCATTCTTGATGAAAAAGCCAGAGTTGAATAGAATCAGATACAAGAAGCAAGAGAAGCTAATCAGGGAAAAGAATTCATAAGGAACTTATTAAAGTTGAACTACTTATACTCCTACAATGAAAAATAATAATTAGAACTTATGAAACTTTTCTCAGTATAAGAATAGTTGAAGGGAATAGAAATGCATATATATGTGTGTGTGTGTGTGTATGTATATGTATATATACATCTATATAAGAGGGTATATGAATACATATGTGAGTGTGTGTATATATGTGTACAGGTATACATAGACAGAGGGCACAGGACCAATTGAATAGGAAGGGATTATACTTAAAGGGTGAAATTAAGAGGTGAGAGAGAGTATATAATGAGCGGAGATGGGGAGAGACAGAATGGGGTAAATTATCTCATATAGAAGAGGCAAGGGAAAATGGTTACAATGGAGGGTAAGAACAGGAAGGCAAAAGGGAATGAGTCAACCTTATTCTCATTGAATTTGGCTTAGGGAGGGCATGACATACACACTAAATAGGGTATCTCACCCTACAGGAGAGTGGAGGGGAAGGGTAAGAGAGGGGGGATAATGGAAGGGAGGAAAGGCTGAAGGGGAGGGAAGTTGGAAGCACCCACTTTTGAAAAGGGACAGGATCAAAGTAGAGAATAGAATAAGTGGGGGGTGGGATAGGATGGAGGGAAATACACAATATATCCACTATGGAAATGTTTTGCATAGCTACACATGTACAACCTATATTGAATTGCTTATCTCCCCAGTGAGGGTGGTTGATGAGGGAGGGAGGAAGGGAAAGGATCTGGCGTCCAAAGTTTTAAAATCAAATATTTAAAAATATATATGTATACATATTATTATTATTATTATTATTATTTTACATGTAACTGGGAAATGAGATGTACAGCCACTGGGGCATAGAGATCCACCATGCCCTACTGGAAAGTTGAAGGGGGAATCGGGGAAGATATGGGGGAGAGCAGATTGGTGGAGGGAATATTCAGTGGGAACACTCTTTTGGGGTGGTGGGTAGGGAAGATTGGGGAGAAAGTTTGTAACTCAAAATCTTGTGTAAATGAATGATGCAAAATATAAAATTAAAAAGAGAAAAAAAATCCAAAAGAAAAAAAGACTTACATGAACTGATGCAAAATGAAATGAGCAGAACCAGGGCGGCTAGGTGGTACAGTGAATAAAGCACCAGCCATGGAGTCAGGAGGACCTGAGTTAAGTTCCGGCCTCAGACACTTAACACGAAAAAAAACCCCAAAAAACTAGCTGTGTAACCTTGGGCAAGTTACTTAACCCCAATTGCTCTCCAAAAGGCAAAAGAAAGAAAGAAAGAAAGAAATGATCAGAACCAGCAGAACAGTGTACATAGTAACACCAATATTGTATAATGATCAATTGTGAATGACTTGGCTATTCTCAACAATACCATTATCCAAGACAGTGCCAAAGGACCCATGATGAAAAATGCTATATACCTTCACAAAAAAAATTGATGAATTCTGGATATAGATTGAAGCACATTGCTTTTCACTTTATTTTTCTTGCTTTTTTGTAACATGATGAATATGGAAAAATTTAGTAAGATTTAACATGTATAATTGACATCATATTGCTTGTCTTATCAGTGGGGAGGGGAGAAGCTAGAGGAAGGGAGAGTATCTGTAACTCAAAAATAAAAATTTAAAAGAAAATAGATCACTTATATAGAAGCAGTGGTCAAATGAAATAATGTCAAAATGAGGTCAACAAAGAAAACATAGTAGCAGGACAGGGAGAATCAGAGAAAGAAGAAAGAACATAACATTCACTCCACCTTAGTTTGCTATAGTCATTAAACAAATTGTTGAAAAGTCACTTACTATACATCTACTATGTGCTAGACAATGTGCTAGATCTGGGGTAGACAAAGATAAATAATACAACACTAACCTCAAAGAACTTAAATTTTTACATGGAGGAGACATGTACATTGATAATTATTATTCCATATAATATAAGCAAATTGTGAGAAGGACTAAGATTGTTTAAGCCATGGATAACTTGTTTCCTAATAATTACAGGTTTTATGAACAAGACTCCTTGGGGAATAGTTGGTAACTCTTTTACAAACTAGCTCAAAAAAGTGTTGTAAAGACCTTAACCACAGCAGCTTCAGAACTTGCCATCAAGAAAAAATTCCAGGGCTGGGGTATTCCATATTTCCCTGGAAAAATAGCTTCCACATACCAGTTCATCAAGGCATAGATAAAAGAGTCAAACAATAGCATTCCCAATATATAGTCAAAGGATAAATCATCATCAGTGGTAACTTGTTGCCTAAGTCTTTCCCAATGAAGCCCAGTCCCTGAAATATAAGCTAACATTAAGTCACTATTCATACCAAGCTAAAAATAACTCAGAGTTACCCCTACAGGACCCAGAAATTAAATGGTATTGAGAAGGAAAAATCTGCATTTCTTGAAAATTTTCTCTTTCCCACATGTCTTTTAACTTGTGGTGAGAGTTTATCTTCTTAGGTGAGAGAAATAAATAAGTTTCTAAATTAAATGCTTTTAAAAACTGAAATATAATGCATTTATATGTAAATATACAATATAAATATTTAATATAGCATTATATATTTACAATATATAATCATTTTCAAGGAAATTTCATTTTAAGAGAGTAGCTTACCTTCAAATATAACTAATATTCAAATGAGATGTTCAAACACTGAAAGCTAAACACTGTAATTAATTTTTTAAATGTTTTGCAATTACATGTAAAAGCAGTTTTTAACATTAAAAAAAATCTTGAGTTCCAAATTATCTTCTTGCCTCTTCCCCCAACTTTGGGAAGGCAAGAAATTTGATATAGAATACACATGTGAAGTCATGCAAAACATATTCACAAATTAGTATGTTATTAAAGAAAATACAGACCAGGAAAATAAACAAATTTTGTAAAAAAAAAAAAAAGAATACTTTGATCTGCATTCAGACTCCATCAGTTTTTTTCTCTGGAGATAGAGAGCATTTTAAATCATAAGGCCTTTGGAAACATCTTAGATAATTGTATTCCTGAGAATAGTTGAGTCTTTCACAACTGATCATCACATAATATTGCTGTTACTGGTACAATGGTCTCCTGGTTCTGCTCACTTCACTTTGCATCAGTTCATATAAACCTCTCCAGGTTTTTTTTTTGAAAGCATTCTGTCCATTTCTTATAGCACAATAGTATTCTATCATAAGAATATACAACTTTTTCAGCCATTTCCTTATTGATAGGCAGCCCTTATATTTCGTTCTTATAATTATTAGTTTTTCTAGCTCTATAAAATAATATTTGGTTATTTGATTAGTATGGCATTAATAAGCAAATTAAATTGAGGTAGAATTGTCATTTTTTTATTACATTGGCTCAGTCTACCCATGAGCAATTAATATTTTTCCAATTGTTAAGATCTTATTTTTTTGTGAAGTATTTTGTAATTGTATCATATAGTTTCTGGATTTGTTTTGGCAGGTAGATTTCCAATTATACCGTATTGTCTGCAGTTATTTTAAATGGAATTTCTCTTTCTATACTTTGCTGTTGGACTGTGTTGGTAGTAGATAAGAAACTGACAATTTCTGTGTATTCATTATATATCCTATAGTTTTGCTAAAGTTATGAAGTATTTCAACTAATTTTTTAGTCAATTCTCTAGAATTCTCCTGGAATATCATAATATCATCTGCAAAGAGTGATAGTTTTGTTTCCTCATTGCCTAATCTAATTCCTCCAGTTTCTTGTTCTTATTGCTATAGCTAGGATTGAACAATGTGTTGAATAATAAGTGATGATAATAGGAATCCTTGGTTTACCCCATATCTTATTGGGAAGGTTTCTAGCTTATCGCCATTATAAATAATGCTTCCTGATGATTTTAGACAGATACTATCATACTAGGAACAGCTCCATATATTCTTCTGCTTTCTAGTGTTTTTGATAGGAATGAGTGTTGTATTTTGTCAAAAGCTTTTTCTGTAGCTATCAAGATAATCATATTATTTCTGTTGGCATTGTTATTAATATGTCTAATTATGCTGATAGTTTTTTTTTTTGGAGAGCAATTGGGGTTAAGTAACTTGCCCAAGGTCACACAGCTAGTTTTTGTGTGTGTGTGGGTGTTAAGTGTCTGAGGCTGGATCCTAACTCAGGTCCTCCTGGCTCCAGGGCCAGCACTCTACTCACTGTGCCACCTAGCTGCCCCCAAAATCAAATTGTTTATATTTAATTTGTTTATTTTTTGCTTTTTTGGAGGGCAATTGGGGTTAACTGATTTGCCCAAAGTCACATGGCTAGTAAGTGTGTCAGGTGTCTGAGGATGGATTTGAACTCATGTCCTCCTGTCTCCCAGGCCAGCACTCTATTCACTGTGCCACCTATCTGCCCTGGTAGTTTTATTAATATTGAACCAGCCCTGCATTCCTAGTATAAATCATACTTTGTCGTAGTGTGTAATATTGCTGTAATCTCCTTGCTAGTATTTTATTTTAAATTTTTGCATTAATATTTACTAGGGAAATTGTTCTATAGTTCAGACCTCTGGTCTAAACAGAAATGTACTTGAGTTTTAGGTTCAGCTCTCATCATTAACTTCTCTTTATTCCTTGGTTTTCTCATCTGGAAAATGAGGAGATTGCACTACTAAACTATCTCTGTAGTCCTTTACCCGCTATGTAACATCCTACAGTTTTGACAAACATACTTCCAAAAAAAGCAAACTTGGTTTGGAAACCATAGCTAAATAACATTCAGATTTTTTAAAGAGTAGTCCATAGTTTCATTCAAAATTAAAATTAGCTAAGTAGTTTGAGTCATATATGTATGTTTATATATATTTATACATAATAACTCCATTATTTTTCTTTGCTTATTAACAATGAAATGGTCAGAAAGAGTGGGGAAAAGAAATTGGGGGAATAGCTGTTTTGATCCTGAATTAACTGACTCATTTTCTGTGAAATCACTCTTTTTAGGGTTATTCAATTGTCCTCTGAACTTTACCATCTGGCACAGCAACTTTTGTTCTAGAGATGTCTAATTATCAAGCTATGAACCTTCAGGACCAAAATACCCTGCTTAAGCGAAGGAGTGGCCTGTCCTGATCACTGACTGAGAGTTACATGGCCTCAGTTAAGTCCCTCCATTGTATGAAGATCCACATTAATGACTTCCTGAGAAGGAAGTTACAAGCCTTCTTTTGTGACATGAAATACGAGCTGTCATGTGCATTAACTTAGTGCATTAACTCTTGTCAGATGTACTTGTTGGCTATGGAAGCCTTGCTAGTTACTGATGATCATTTTAACTGTTTTAAGTAGCCTGAGCTAAGAGAACTGTTCCTCAAAGTGGTCAAAGGCTATGAACAGTTTTCAAAGGAAGAATTACCAACTGTTAATAACTATAAAACACGTTCCTTACCCAAGATTCAGGGCAGTGGGGACTCAGCCCCTACCCTCCACCCCCCAGAGGTGGTGAGTTGGTTTGAGGTGGTCCCTCTTCTATTCCCCTTCCCTCCATTACCCAGTGTCAAGGTGGGGGAGCAGAACAACTCAGAAGCAAAAAAGTTGCCAACACGGAAGGCAGAAATGGAGCCTTGCTGCTTCAGGCAGGATATGCAGAACTTTGGCCTCTGTTCCAGTATTACCACTCTAACTCCATTCCTGCTGCTTCATGTTCCACCTGAAACCGGGCCCCAACTTCTGCTTTTTGCCTTTCCCCATAACTGCTGGGGCAGGAAACTGGAGGCATCTCCAGGAGTCATGGGCTACTGTGTCTTGACCCTCAATCTGGGCAGGGTTTCCTGTTCCAGCCTCAGCCATCTTGCTGTAACCTTCTGGCCACCATGTAGTGACAGACCTGGGAGCCTGGGGGAGAGTAGTAGCTCCTCTGACACCAGAAAGTGTGGAAAGAGGGAACTTCTGCCAGGATCAGGAGCAGTCTTTGGCTTCCACAACTGAGGATTTCAGGGAAGGTTACCTGCATATGTGACAAAATTAGGGGAAGGCCAGGACCCAGAAATCTCTGGTTTCTAGAGGCTGGCTGGGAGGGAATGAAGGAAGCCCAGAGTGGTCCCCCAGCTATCTCTGCCCTCCTCCAGGCCATGACCAATGTGGGACTTGGTCCAGAAGGAATTCAGAATTTCTGGTTTCTGGGCTAAGCACAAGTGACTCATCTCCCAGTGGGGTAGTTTTGGGGGTGTTCAGCTCAAGATTGGGGTGGTAGGAATAAAGATCATAGTAAACACCTGGGGCACTGAGGGTAGATCATGGTAGAAAGAGCACACTGGAACATACTGCCCAGGTATACCTTTCTCCCCTTTTCCTCATTTTCTTCACTTACCCTTTGGCACATGGCAGTGCCCCTTCCTTCTCACTCCCCCTCCTCCAACTCAATCTTCTTGGGAAGATTCTAGGGAAGGTCAGGTGGGCACCCAGAGTAAGAGGGACAGAAAGCAGAGAAAGAAAAGTCAAGTTAGATGACTAAAGGGAGGGGAAGGATTGGTTGCTCCTGCCCCCAATAGATCTCAATACCAACTTCCCTGACAAGCTTCCCAGAGGAGAGGCCACCCTGCCCAGCACCTCTGAGAAGCCAAATCTGGGTGAACAGGGATGGCAGTGGGGTGTTCTCTCATCCCACAGCAAAGACTGTAAGACTGAAACATTGTTTAGTCAAGTCTTCTTAATCCTGAAAAAATATATACATATATTTAAGCCCTTCATACACCTCATGGAGAGTAGAAGCCTGAGTTTTGGCATGGGGGCCATGTTGTGAAAAGAATTGTTTTTCCATTCTGTACTGGACTCAAGGCAACTAGGCAAAATTTTGGTTTGTTTTGACATCATTCTCTAAATTCCCTTGCCTGTCAAAGTGCTTCATGCTCCAAAATTATCTACATTCCATCCAAACTTTCATTCTCTCAGAGAAATAGATTCTTGGGTGTCTATTAAAGTGGACTGGGCAATTTAGACTGACATTTGAATATCTGATAGCCTCATGAATTTCTCTTGAGATACTTGTATTTTTGACTGAGAATATTTAACTGAGGAAGGTCACTCTATAGGCAAACCAGCTATTCCTGCTTTTCCCATGTTTCTCCTTCCTTCTTGTCTGAATGGGTATCTTATTTAAACTTTTCAAGCCCTCCGAGTCCTCTGTGACTCATGAAATGCCACCCATAACCAGCAGGGAATAAGCTCTTCAGATCATTACCGCTTAGTCTGCAAAAGTCAGAGCTAACATGAGAACTAAAAGATGAAGACTTTACTATAATTATTTTTACAAAGATAGAGTTTATTTATAAAAATTCATACTTCATATTTTAATTTACATAATTTCAAAATTAGGGTGATCACAGTGCAGACATCAGCTAGAATGGTTTGTTCCCCATTCTGCTCCTTTGGGATACTTCATATTTCACAATATCCAATATAAAGAGGTTGAGCTGCAATTCCACGCCTATTAAAAAAAAAACAGGGAGAAGAGCAGAAATGAAGGAAACATTTAAAGACAATTTTTAAAAAGAAAAAATAATCTTCCAGTTGAGGTTGTCCCTGGAGAATGGCTTTTGCCCTGGTTGATTTTTTTTTTGAGAAGTTTTATGCTACTGCATAAAAGGTACTAGAAAAAAAGGGATAATGCAAATATTTTAGTGTTAACCTTTCAATTCCTGAAGAACTAGTCATGGGATCATCCAATTTGAAAGTGACCTCAGGCCATCTAGTACCACTCCCTCACTTTATATATAAGGGAAGTGAAGCTCTCACAGATGCAGAGATGGAAAGGGTCTCAGAGGCCATTTAGTCTGAGCCCCCTAATTTTACAGCTGAGACTGAGGTGCAGAAAATTAAGTGCCTTGACTAGAGTCACAGAAAGAGTAAGCATCAGATGTGGAATTTGAACCCATCTTGTGTGACTCGAGTCAGTGCTCTGGACTATATTTTAATAACAGCCTCAAAATAAAAACTGCTTACATATTAGAGGGATTCTCTGCTCTCCCCCCTTCTCCCAAATGATGGAATATGGTACTAAGTGTTTTAGGCATTTAACAGATGATCTTAAAAGCAAAATGAGCTATTTGTTCTTCAATGTTCCAGACTCTTTTTAATAATAAACAACAATTTCTATCTCTGAAGTCCATATTTTTGCAGTGTCCTTCATTTCTACTTCAAGTGGTGAATATCTCCCATCTCTCACACCCAATGTCAGTGTCTCCGTCTGGTTAATATCAGAGGCTTACCTGACCATGCGGCAGCGATGTTCTCTCAGTCTTTCATAAGCGTCATCCAGGTTTCGGACATTTTGGGGGCTCCAAAGCCGCTCTGCTACAGCACTTGCTCGAGGCCTACAATATACATCCCCAAGCAAATTAGCCATGTAATGCTTATAAATAAGGTAGGTCTAAGTCAAATGATCCATACTGCAGAGGTAGTGCTTTTCCTGCATCAATTTAGGGATAAATTGAACACCTCTATTACCTCAGGTAATTGTTTAATGTTTACTTCTAAACTTGCATTTGACCACATTTAGATTTAACTACTTAAACCAAATAGCACTGAAGTTATCCCATACCATAATCTGGGAGAGAGATTGGTATCATCCACATATTCTCCCCACAGGGCAGCTGTTCCACCGATTACAAGGTCTTTCTGTTTTTTAGTCCCTGAAATAGTAAGACACAAGTTGCAAGTAAGATATCTGCTGCCTAAGGTACATGAGGGTACAGAAAGCCTGCCTTACTACTTAATGCATCACTGACCTTGGTCAGTATTTGGTCTGCTCTGTTTTCATTGTCCATTAAAAATAGAAAAACTTAGCCCTGTCTTGTCTGCTTGAAAGGCAGGGAGGAGGGAGCACGAAGTCCTTGGAATCCAACAGAACCACATTAATTCCTAGGATGGGGTAGGACAAGGCACAACTCATTAGCAAAGCTTCTGAGAATTTTTGGGGAGGGGTCACATTCATGTCATAACATAGCATTTGAATAGGACTTTAGTGGAAATTAATATCTGCAAAACAATTACAAACCAGTTGCAATACCTGACATTTTCATGGTGCTCTAACGTTTGCAAAGCACTTTTATAAATTATTTCATTTGTTCCTAACAAACCTTGGGAGACAGGTGGTAATCTTACCCCATTTTACAGTTGATGAAACTATCTCAGGTGAAGTGACTTGCCTGAGGCCCGTCAGCATCTCAGAAAGGACTCAAATACAGGCCTTTCTAAGTTCCCATCCATGATATCGCACTACCTCCTGAAAGTAGGAATGAGTTTTTTTGGCTTTTGTTTCAAGACGGAATCTCCCCATCTTGCCCAGGCTGGAAATACACTGGCTACTCACAGCCTGATCCCACTACGGATCAGTGCAGAAGCTCTGACCTGCTCTGTTTCTGACCTAGGCCAGTTTGATTTTCCTTAGGCAGCCTGCAGTGCTACTCCCCATTCCTGGAAGCTCATCATGTTAATGCCAGATTCAGCACCTGGTAGACCCCTGGCCAACTTAGTTCACTATAGCTCAGAACTCAAGAGCTCAAGTGATCTACCAGCCTCAGACTCCCCTGTAGCAGGAGCAGGGATAATAAAGAGGTGGAAGCACCATGGACAGCTCCAGTCCATCTTAAAAGATCTACAACAATAGAAGGTGTTTTCTTTGTAAATATCTATTAAGTTCCACTAAATCAAAAGTCTAGGGTACAAAGCACTAGAAGGGGCAGAGGAAAGGCAAGGGTTTCAGTAAGCATTAGCTCATTAAGACGTGTCTAAAAGACTGAGGGCCAGTGAAGGTGACTGGAGAAATTCATTTTTCCAACCCCTTTGAAAAGGCACTTTATAGAACACATTTTTAAACCAGGCAGATTTATGATTATTTTCTACTAGGTCAAAAATACAGCCAATTCTGTGAAAATTCAACAGACAAAAATTCATAAAGTTCAACACACTTATTAAGCACCTATTACTATGTACCAGGTTCTGGGGTTATCAAGACAAAAAAAACCACACAAAAACAGTTCTTGCAATCAGGCTTACATTTTACCAGTGGGATGCAGGTAATAATAAATAATAATGATGATGATAATGGCCAACATTTACATAGGACTTACTGTGTGCCAGGCACTGTACTAAGCACTTATAGTTATGATCTCATCACAACAACCCTAGGAGGTAGGTACTATTATTATCCCCATTTTACAGATGAGGAAACTGAGGCAAACAGGGGTTAAGTAATTTGCCCAGGATCACATAGCTAGAAAGTATTGGAAGCCAAATTTGGACTCATCTTCCTGACTCCAGGCCTGGCACTCTATCTATTGTGCCACCTTGCACAATAATTTCTGGAAAGAGAGGGCATTCACAACTAGGAGTATCAGTTTCAGTTTTATTTAGGAGGTGGGACCTGAGGTTTTTGGGAGAGTATCCCACAAAGCTTATATAAAAGCAGTGATGGGAGATAGCATGTCTTTTTTTTTTCTTTTTGGAGGGGGGGAAGGCAGGACAATTGGGGTTAAGTGACTTGCCCAAGATCACATGGTTAATAAGTGTTAAGTGTCTGAGGCCAGATTTGAACTCAGGTCCTCCTGACTCCAGGGCCAGTTTTCCATTCACTGTGCCACCTAGGCACCCCGGAGATAGCATGTCTTAGAGAGGGAGCAGCAAGAAGACCAGTTTGGAACACAGTACATCAGGGCAGTAATCTAAAATAAGACTGGAAAGGAAGGTGGGAGCCAGATTGTAGAGGGCTCTAAAAATACAAGGCTAAGGCATAGGGAACCACTGAAGATGCTTGAGTAGGGGAGTGCCATGATCTGATCCACATTTTAGAAACAGAGCTTTCACAACTTTGTGTGCTGCTACAGGAGGAGAGAAGAGGAGAGGAGAGGGGACGGATGTTAGAGATGTTGCAGAGATGTAACTTAGGACTGCTAAACTATTTTCTACTTCTTGTGTCTTAAAGAAAACACCTCCAAAAAAGAATCTTTATAATTAAAAAAAGCACCTTACATATATTAGACTTACCAGTAAAATTAAGGGGTTCCACATAATAGTATTTCTTCCAATCTTGTCCATAGCTAATATAGTCTAGGTACCAAGGGGCTGCAAGGACTGTAGCATACCCAGCTTCTGTAACTTTCTGTAGTTCCTCACGGTAAGTAGACTCTATCCACACTTCAACAATAGTGTCTTTCTTAAGCTAGAAAGATTACAGTATACATTAATGGAATAAGTAAATAGAAATGAATTAAGAAATCACTGCCAGTAACCAAAAATTCAAACTTATAGACTTGAATTTTCCTTAAAATGCAGGATGTTCCAAAGATCTTGGTGTAGATAAGCTTTTTAAAAGAAATATTTTCCCCTAATTACATGTACAAACTATTTTAAACATTCTTTTTAATTTTGAGTTTCAAATTCTCTCTTTCCTTCCTTCCCCTCCCTAAAATAATCAAATTGACATAGGTTATACATAAGCAATCATTCAAAATATGTTTCAACATTAAGTTAAGCTTACAATAAGCTTTACAAGCTTCAAACTGCACTAAGACTTTTGGGATGGCTTTGGTGACACTGTGTGTGGGTAGATACATTTACATACACCTACCCTTATTAACTAATCAAGCATTTATTAAACACCCACTGTCTCCACTGCACTGTATTCAGCTTTGAAGATAACAAAGACAAAAAAGCCAGTTCCTGCTGTCATCCCCAAAGTTAGTGCCTATTTTGCGAGCTCTAGGGCTTTAACACTAAGAACTCAACATAAGGACTCAAGGACTCATGGCTGAGTTCTGTTCCCATCTCTGCCACTTATCTTCAGTAGGGACTGAAGGTGTCATCACTGTGATAAAAGGTAGATTGGCTAAAAAGCCAATGGCCCCTGGAAAAGCAATAAAGAATACTGATAGCATTAAATGTCTGTCTTTCCTCCCTACTGAAAGGCAGATATTTTTTTAGAAAGGCACAAGCTTAAATAAGCGACTTTGAAAGAAACAAATTTCCTTGTTAGGCTGTATAAACCACAAGCAAAAATGCTCTGAATCTTCCCCACGATGACAAAATTAAGTATTTCCCCTTTTGTTGTGTCCCCTTCCTCCCCTGAGTCTTCCACTAGAAAAAAAAAGCTAGATACTGCCTACTTGAACTTGACAGTCAACCAACAACACACCAAAGGCTTTATAATGAAGGGAGGACAGGAAATGGACCCTTCAGTGACTCCCTAGGGACACATGATTCTGCCAGTGTGGATACTCCCTTTGCTAATGCAGACCACACCCCCCTCTACATCTTAGTAGACTTGCTGTGGGCAAAATGGTCATCACCTTCCTGTCAACTTGGTGATGACCCACAGATAAAATATGGACTTCTTTTAGTCAAGCAACAAGCAATTATTAGGTGTCTACCACGTCGCAGACACTTTGCTAGGCACCAAGCATACAGATTAGACTGAAGTAGTACCTGCCTTCCATATTCTGCATGATTCTACTCTCCTCCCATGCATATATTCTGTGATCTAGCCAAAGTGGACCACTAAAGGTTCCCTGAAGTCCCTCCTGTCCTTTTCCCGCTCTGTGCATTTGCTCAGGCTGTCCCTCTCACCTGGCACACTCCTTCTTCTTCTTTACCCTTTCCTTTAAGATCCAGTTTAGGAGCTACATACTTTAGGAAACCTCCTTTAACCTACCTTCAATTAAAAGTAATCTCTTCTTTCTCACACTCCTTTCTCACTCATCTAGCCCCTTCTCCCTAGCCCTTATCACTTGTTGCCTAAATCCTGTTTATATGCGTAGATGGTAAGAACCTAAGCTTTTCATCTTTGTATTCCCAGAGCCTTGTTTATAGTTAGGGATAAAGATAGGTATTCTGTCTTTTATTTCACTGGTATAGGGAACTCCTGGTATACTTCCCAGGTGAGGAAACTTCCTCTCCCAATGCAGACTGCTCAGAATCTTAGACATCCAGGATTTGAACCCAAATCTTCTTGGCTTTGAGGATGACTTTCTATCCACTGGACTATTCTGCCTCTCTGCTTATGTTAATACTTATCATGACTTCTTTCAGTTCATCCCAATTATTGCACTGATTAGAGATAGGGGTGGGGATTGTTTTTTCTTTGATGTAAGGAGCTCTCTTTGATGGACTAACTGTCCCAGTGCAGGCTGGCACCTTCTCTGTGACTTAGACAATCGACCAGAGGCAATGAGAGGTTAAGTGACTGTCCAGGGTCACACAGCCAGTATACACCAAGAGGTAAAAGTTGAACCCCCATCTTCCTAGTTTTGATGTCAACTCCCTATCCACTGTCACAGTTTCTCAACTGAACACACATGCACATACACACTCACACACCCACACACCATTAATAAAGCAAAACAGCTGGCAATAAGTAAGACCTGTAATGCAGACCAATACCAATTTTAACATGTGGATCTTACCGTTACTCCATTATCAAAAACTTCCTGCCAGACCATGTATCCTTTGTTTGTAGATGAAACGATATCTATGAGCCTAACATTAAAAGAAAATTATTACAAGAGTCATGCTGATTAAGTTTAATAACATTAGAAACCCATCCTTTTTCTATTACAGATTAACCTTAGACATAAAGATCTACTGATGAAATACTCATATGATTTTCATATCTCTGTTTTTACCCTCCATTTCTCATCAGAGCCCTGGGATCATGTTTCCAATTGCCTGGTGGAGAATCCCACCTTAATATGCCACTGGAGTCTCAAATTCAATAGACTTTAACTCATCATCACCTCCACCACCATGCCCCTCACAATAAGGAGGCCCCTAGCACTTGAGGACCTAGAAGGCCATAAGTGGCCTCGAGGCCCCAGGTTCTCCACCCCTGAATCAGTTGCCAAATCCTATTGATTCTATCTCTGCAATATCTCTCAAATTTGATTGGTCCAGTTTAAATGTGATAGTTCCACTACTGTAGCTAATGCCAACAGGTTATGAGAGAAATGCCAAAAGATCTGTCTTCTTTCAGTTTCAGGATGATCTGGTTCAACTAGTTCTCACACCAAGCTTCCTTCCAGTCCATTTTCCACTCAACTGCTCCTTTTCTCTTCTGTAAAGTCATACTGTACATATCCTCTATAACATTTAACAAATGGGCTTGTACTTTAAAATGATCTTTATTGGGAAAAAAGATGAAATATTTACTGGTTGAGGTAGTTTTTTGGTTTTTGCCTTTATGTGACAACTTTTATATTGGTTAAACTTCTCTAAGAAATGGTGACAGTCAATGTAATAATACCAAGAGCAAACATTTACAAAGCACTTTAAGGTTTGATTAAGTGCCTTAAAAAGAGTATCACATTTTATCCTCACAACAATCCTGGGAGGTAAACCCATTTTACAGGTGAGGAAACTGAGGCAGACAGTGATTTCATGACTAGCCCAATTTCCCAGAGCTAGTAAATATCTAAGGTTAGATTTGAACTCAAGTTTTCTTGACTCCAGGCCAAGTGCTCTGTCTACTGAACCATGTATGGGCCTCAGTTTCACTTTTGTATATATTTTCATGTTTTCTATTTTTAATTTTTGGTAGCCTACTTAAATACATAAGGAGAGAGATGCTAAAACTGCATTTTTTGTCTTTTTATCTTCTACTGTAGTACTGATCTCAAAACTTGTCTTAGCCAGTCAGATTTGCATACCCCCAGGCAGCTGATTCTGAATGGCCTCAAACATTAGTAACCAGTCACTTCCTATTTCAGATATAGTCAACTGCATAGTTTGGGTTTTGGGGGTTCTTTTGGCTATTCGATCCTTGCCAACAATTTTCAAACTTTTTTCTTAGAATAATAGCTCACATTTATGTAGTGCTTTAAGGTTTTCCAAGCACTTCACACACCTTATTTTGGGAGAAAGTAGGTTGTTGTGGTTTCTGAGTAGTCTACAAGCCTTTGGCCTCTGTCATTTCTATAGTTTGAACATTCTTTTCTAACTTCTTGCTGCTGCTGCTGCTCTCTCTCCTTGTAGCAGTATTTTTTTTTACATTTAATTTTTATTTTATTTTTTTCTTAATTACATGTCAACAAAAATTTTTAACATTCTTTTTTTTAAAAAAAAATTGAATTCCAAATTCTCTCCTTCCTCTCCCCTCTCCTTGAGAAGGCAAGTAATTTGATATAGATTATACAAGTACAGTCAAGTCTCACAGCTGTATTTCAATAAGGCTAAGATTCAGGTGCTCCATGAAGCCCACACATAGTACCAAAAGTTAAATGATTATTTATAGATAATCAAAGAGGTGCATGATTCTCAGCACTATCTGTCTTCCCTTTATGCCCTTCTATCCCAGGACTGAGGACTCCATTTAATTTTACCTGTTTCATTGACATTGAAATATTCTTCACCTAGTGGGCACCTTCTGGTAATAGGTCTCTCTTGACTTAGCTAGGCTGCTTTGAAGGTATAAACTGAAGCCATGGGAATGGATGAGACCTTGGGGAGAGATCTTCTCAACTTCCCACCTTCACTAACCTCAGATTTCCTTGTAATCCACTAACAGAGGATGGAATAATAAGAAGGGAAACACCAGAATGATGCACACAATAGGTACTCCCTGATCACTAAGTACCTCCAGAGAATTTTATAAAATGGAAGGTTGAAACCAAAAGAGAAATTAGGTACTCAAATAACTCACCTCTGAATATAGTAAGATTCAAGTTTTGAATAATCTTTTCCAAAGCCTTTTAGCTCCATGAATTGTGTCACATCTGGGTTTGATTCCCTTAAAAAAAAAGGTTAATTTAATTTGACCCTCATATTTAAAGGAGGAAAAGACATTTCCCTATATGTACAGCACCATGAATTTTGTTTCTTAAAGTGTAACTTTAAACATTGCAAATACATTTACAAATACCCACCAGGACTGCCTCTTTCAACACCTTACAGACTTAAAACTGTAAAAAAAAATGTGCAAGGTAAAATTGGCCTAAAAGCTTTTCTTGGTTAGTTATTCTAATTTTTTAAATGTTTTTCCTAGAAGGTAACCCTCCTCATTCCTCCTTAAATTCAAAGTGATTTCAAAGACCTTAAAAAAACAACTCCACAAAACTTTAGCTTTTTTCATTGAAGCAATTCTATGATCTTCGATTAGTCAACAACAAAAATTCACTTAACAAAAAATGCATAAGAGAAAAAAGTTCAAAAGGGGAGAGAGAAATAAATTAGATATACTAATTAAAACAAACCATCTAATAAGAGTCTCAAAGATAATTGTTTTTTTTTTGCTTTTTAAAAATGTTTGTTTTAAAAATTTAGTTCATATTAAAAAAAAAGAAAATGCTTATTCAAAAATTCAATTTAAAAACTATTCACTGCCCCTGATGCCTGCTATTGGTGAAGTACAAAGAAGAAATAAAATACAGTTTCCTTACCCAAGAGGCTTATAATAAATTTTTCAGCATCTTGACTCTGCTTTGTAAGCAGGCCCTCAGCCCACAGAATCAGAATACATATTCTAGAACAGGATGCACCTTCTGGAGTTGGCTTGGAGGGATTCTTTGGAGGACTCAGATTACTCAAAACCCATTTTCCCAATGCTAAGCCTCTCATAACTGCATCAAGGACAGTAGTTTAGAAAATGAAGTTCATTTTAAAGAAGTCATACCAACAATCGAAGTCTACTTCATCTCCTCCCAAATGGATGTAATTTTCTGGAAACACTCTGCTAATTTCTTTGAAAAAGTTTGACATGAACTTGTAGGTTGTATTCAAAGTTGGATTGACAGGTCCAAAAGAACCAGTCTTCTCTGATCCTGTATAACAAGGTGTTAAGAGGTCTTTCTGACCTGCAATCAAAGAATCAAGACACTCTCTTAATGAAGTTTTTCGTTCCAAGTAGTTCTATTTTTTCCATAAGAGTCTAGTGGCTTCAATTTCTAGAGTATTTTGTTAAGTTCTCAGCACCACAGTTTAAGAAAGATGCTGATAAGGTAGAGCACATCTAGCGGAGTGCAACCAGGATGGTGAAGGAGCTTAAGCCCATGTCATATAAAGAGCATTAAAAGGAGGAAAAGAGGGCAGAGGAGAACCAGGGATGTCACTGAGTCTTAAGAGCTTGCTCTGGGCCAGGCCCTATGCTGGGTGCTGGAGACACACAAATAAAAGGGAATTGGTGCTTGTCTTCAAGGAGCCTGGAATTCCACTAGAGGAATATGAGAAATACAAAATAAATACCAAGTGATTTTGAGCCGAGTTGGATCGGGGAAAGGCTTCTTAAAGGATGTGATATTGGAGCTGAGCCTTAAAGGGGGAGCATTTCAGACACCACTCCAGCTTATGAGAAGGCCCTGAGGGAGAAGATAAAGCAATGTAGTATGTAGGGGAAAGCTTATAAGCACCTGGTGAAGGAGGAGGAATAATGAATAATCAACTTGAAAACATGGCTGGGGCCAGATCTGGAAGCTGAAATTTGTTCGTTAAATGTTTGAAGGAAGGAAAGAAGGAAGGAAGGAAGGAAGGAAGGAAGGAAGGAAGGAAGGAAGGAAGGAAGGAAGGAAGGAAAGAAGGAAGGAAGGAAGGAAAGTTTGATCATGGTAGGTGCCCTAAGTGACATTTTGGGAATCTGATACACCAGAAGGATAAGGATGATTCCAACAAAAGGTTGAACAAATGTAACTGTTTTTTTTTTTTTAAAGAAACCATATCTTATTAGAAATAAATACTGCCTCAAGGAGGACAAAATGACAGGAGATTTTAAAATTAACTATACAATTAAAATAATTAAAAATTAGGGGATTATAAAATTATAAAAACTACTTGAAAGAAGTTCAAATTGCAATTTCTCTAAACCCATAAAAAACAAACTTTTTACCTTTTCCCCAGGACTCCGTATGACCTGGAGTATCAAACTCCGGGATAACTCTGATTCCTCGTAATCGAGCATATTCAATTACAATTCTGACATCAGTGTAAGTATAAATATGGGCAGGAGAATAGGCTCCCTGTAAAAGTTATGTTTATTAAAGTTAAAATCCACAAAGTTGATTTGAATGTCCTAGTAACTATTTTTCAGTGATCCAATTTTTACTGTTCTTTTTATTTAATATTTTATTTTCCCCAATTATATGTAAAAACAATTTATAGCATTAGTTTTTTTTAAACTGCTGAGTTCCAAATTCTTTCCCTTCTTCCTTCCCTTCCCCCTCATTGAGAAGGCAAGCGATCTGAGAGAGATTCCAATTTTTACTTCAAAAAGGTGACAATTTTATTTTTTTAAATAACTCAACATGCTAGATCAGAGGTTCCTAAACTTATTTGGCCTACCACTCCCTTTTCAAAAAACAAATTTACTTAGTGCCTCGCTGGAATTATTTAACAGTTAAAAAAAATTATATCATTTCAAAAAATATATAAATTTTTTTAAGTGATGCAACTTATAAAATAAATTATTGTAAATTTGTGCATTTTTTCCTGCACTGAAATTTTGATGATGCAATATTGTATCACGTAACCATACAGTATCATATTGTAAATGAGTCATTATACAGACAGATTCTTGCTGATGCATGCTGGACTTCCCAACAATACTCGACACACTTGCCTGCCAATGCTTGCTTGTTAAGACCTGTTAGTGGACTTGACCAATGAGTGGCTGTAATTTGCATTTTGTATTTGTTTGGAAAATAATGTAATCACTATGACTTTAACTCTGTTACACAACAGATGAAACGTATACAAATGCTTTTTCAAAATTCTCTTCTCTTCTTTCCTTATGCTTCCACCACCTCCTTATTTTTAATTCAACACCCCCCAATTGTACCCAAGACTACTAGTGCTCCCATGGATCATTCCAGCACCCCCCAAAGGGGTGGTATTGCCCACTTTGGGAACATCTGTGTATAGTCCTCTAACCCTTAGATTCTTTATTTTATAATACATATTGCAAAAGGTAACAGAAGAAGAAAGTCTGCTATGAGAATTTCTTCTAAAGCATGTCATTGACTTTTCACTAAATTTTAGACAATCGCAGTTTTATTAAAATATCTGTCCAGCCATCCCAACCCACTATCTTCTGTTTTATGGAATGCTTACCAGCTCACCCCTACTATCCAGAAAGCAAAGTGAAAGATTTAAATATTCTTGGTCACAAATAACTGGCTTTTAAAACCAGATTCTTTAACGATGACCTTATCAAACTTCCCCAAGTTAATTCACAATCAGAACACAACCTAGAACTCTTATCTCCAAAGAATTAACTTGTGCTTGTTGAAAAAAATAAAATCAGTAAAAATCTACATTCTCACCCTCTCACTGAACTCCCTTCAATGGAGAATGGGATCTTGTTTAGTTCTGTTGAACAGTCTCTCCCTCTGCTGGAGTGTGCAATGCTGAGCACTCCAGGTTCTCAGTGTCTGCAAACCTCTCTGTCTCCCTAGGCCAACCTGGGCTAGAAAAATGACTTGACTTTTGCTTGGATTTCCCCCATTAGGCGTGTGTCTGGTGTGTTTTCTAGATTTGTTTTGGGAAATTTTAGCAAGGAGCTCATTGTTTTTCTTCCTGATACGTTATCATTTTGGCTCTGCCTCCCTGAGCACTTCTATTTCCTCCTCTTAGAGGAAGATGGAATATTTCTTACAGTGGTTCCTGCAATCCCCTACCCTAAGATAGACAGGTTGAGTCCTAAAATAATTCATTTCAAAGAGTGATAACTTGCCATTTCTTAAAGCAACTGATTACCTGCCAAAGGTAAACTGTCATATTTATATTTACATGACTAATTTCTATTATTCATAAATAGCTCTGGTTGTTAATTAAAAGTTTTATTTTATTTGCATTTTCCCAGATTTTATTAAAAATAAAAGCTACTTTTTGTAAGTTTCAAATAATAAATACCTAACAGTACAATCTAATAAAAACAAATGCAAACTAGTTGTACTTTAAACTGTGAATTTATACATAAAAGGGAGCATTCAAGATTCTAATTTGTAAGCATACTCTATTAAAGAGCTTTGTAGACAGAAGAATTAGATAAATTACTCACTTCACTGCTCAAGTCTGGAAAAGTAATACTCTGGTATGGGAAGGAATTGTCATCCACTATATGCCAATGAAGAACATTAAGTTTATTAAAGGCCATGGCATCCTGCAAGTGAATAGATTCAAAATCATTTTTTGTACACATCAAGCAGCATCTAGAATGCATTGTGAAAGATTTTTCCCTGTGTTTCTGTGACTTCCACAATGTATTCTTTAAGGGAAGACACTTATCAGCTCTATGACCCTTAGCAAGTTACGTCACCCTGTTTGCCATAGTTTCCTCATTTGCAAAAGTAACTGAAGAAAAAAAAGCAAAGCACTCCAATATCTTTTGTAAGAAAATCCCAGGGGCAGAGTCAAGATGGCGTAGTAGAAACATGACCTCTGAGTGGCTCCGGCTCCCACCTTCCCCAATCCATGTAAAAAGGGGGCTCTGAACAAACTTTGGAGCTGCAGAACCCACAAAATGACACAGAGCAGCTAACTTCCTGCTGAGGACAGCCCGGCAGGCTGGCAGAAATCGGCCAGCACAGTGCTCTTGGAACTGAGCCCAGGCCCCCTGCCAGAGGTTTTAGCCATAAGGCGGGCCTCACCGTGCCAGCCAGAGGGACTCCAGACTACCAGCAGCTGTGGCTGTCTCCAGAATTATCAATACATAGATGCCAAGGACAAAGTGAGAGGTCAGTGCAGTGTGGACTTTGGGACCAAATAGTTGGGAGTGCTTGGGCTTATGCACCCAGGGCAAGAAGCCACTGAGGAGCTGTGGCCTTGCAGCTGCAGCCACATGGCAGCTTCAGCCCCTAGCCTGCAGAGTGTAGGGGGACCAAGCACCAGTCTGAGGGGTAATAGCTCTTGTTTTAACCTTCTTGGATCTGGATTGCTGTCTAGGGTGGAGGTCCTGGGGTATGTGACCAGCTTGCCAGAGCTTGTGAAGGCTTCAGCTACCTCTGGCAGCTAAGAAAACCCCAGTGTTTGGTAAGAAGCTCCCCTGTCTGATAGCAGAGTCCTACTGTGGGAAAAAAGCCCAAAAGTCAAGTAATTGAGTGGCAACATGACCAGGCAAAGGAAAGAAATCAAACAGAAGATTCCAACATTAGACTCCTATTTTGGGGGACAAAAAGGATCAAAGCATGGAACAGGAGGAAGACAGTGAAGGCAGAACTCCTGCACCAAAAGCTTCAAAGGAAAATATGAGCTGGTTACAGGCCACAGAGGACCTTAAGAAGCAGATAAGAGAAGTGGAGGAAGAATTGGGAAGAGAAATGAGAACGATGCAGGAAAATTACAAAATGAGAGTCAACAGCCTAACTGAGGAAAATCACATTTTAAAAAACAGACTAACTCAAATGGCAGAAGAGACTCAGAAAGGCAATGAGGAGAAGAATGCCTTAAAAAGCCGAATCTGCCAGATGGAAAAAGAATCTCAAAATCTCACTGAGGAGAATCATTGCTTCAGAATTAGATTGGAGCAAATGGAAGCTAATGACTTTATGAGAAATCAAGATGCTGTTAAACAGATCCAAACAAATGAAAGAATAGGAGGCAATGTGAAATATCTCATGGGAAAAACCACTGACCTGGAAAATAGATCCAGGAGAGATAATTTAAAACTTATTGGACTACCTGAAAGCCATGATCAAAGTAAGAACCTAGAAATCATCCTCCAGGAAGTTCTCAAAGAAAACTGCCCTGATGTTTTAGAACTAGAGGGCAAAATAGAGGTTGAAAGAATCCACCAATCACCTCCTGAAAAAGATCCCAAAAAAGAAAACTCCTAGGAATATTATAGACAGGTTCTGAAATTCCAAGATTAAGGAGAGAATATTACAAGCAGCCAGGAAGAAACCATTTGAATATTGTGGAAACACAATCAGGATAACCTTCTTCTACACTGAGGGATCCTAGGGCTTGGAATATGATATTCCAGAGGTCAAAGGATCTGGGATTAAAACCAAGAATCACCTACCCAGCAAAACTGAGTATCCTATTTCAAGGGAAAATATGGTCATTCAGTGGAATAGAGGACTTTCAAAAATTCTGGATGAAAAAAACAGAGTTGAATAGAAAATTTGATATTCAGATATAAGAAGCAAGAGAAGCATGAGAAAATAAACAGGGAAAAGAAATCATAAGGAACTTATAAAAGTTGAACTATCAACATTCCTACATGGAAAATCAATAATTGTAACTGATGAAACTTTTGTCAGTATGAAAATAGTTGAAGGGAATAGAAATATACATATATATGTATATGTGTGTGTATATGTCTATATATGAGGGTATATGGGCATATGAATACATATGTGAATGTGTGTATACATGTTTACAGATATAAATAGATAGAGGGCACAGGACCAATTAAATAGGAAGGGATGATACTTAAAAGGTGAAATTTAAGAGGTGACAGAGGAATATAATGAGAGGAGATGGGGAAAGACAGAATGGGGTAAACTATCTCATATAGAAGAGGCAAGGGAAAATGGTTACAATGGAGGGGAAGAATAGGAAGGCAAAAGGGAATGGGTCAACCTTATTCTCATTGAATTTGGCTTGATGAGGGAATGAAATACACACTAAATAGGATATCTCACCCTACAGGAGAATAGGGGGGAAAGGGATGAGAGGGGGGATGATGGAAGGGAGAGCAGGCTGGGGGTGAGGGAAGTTGGAAGAACCCACTTTTGAAAAGGTACAGAATCAAAGTAGAGAATAGAACAAGTGGGAGGTGGGATAGGAGGGAGGGAAATATAGTTAGTCTTTTACAATATATCTCTTATGTTAATGTTTCACATTAGCTACACATGTATAGCCTATATTAACCTGCTTATCTTCCCAGTAAGGGGGTGACAAGGGAAGAAGGGAATGAATCTGGAATTCAAAGTTTTAAAATCAAATGTTTAAAATATGTATATTATTATTATTAATACTATTTTACATGTAATTGGGAAATAAGATATACAGGCAATGGGGCATAGAGATTCACCATGCCCTACCGGAAAAGTCAAAAGGGGTATGGGAGAAAATATGGGAGAGAGCAGATTGGAGGAAGAGATATCCTGTGGGACTGCTATTTTGGGATGGTGGGTAGGGGAAAAACAGGGAGAAAATCTGTAACTCAAAATCTGGCAGAAATGAATGATGTAACTCAGAAGTTAATAAAGCATTTGAAAAATGAAAAAAAAAAAAGAAAATCCCAAGTAGGGTCACAAAGGGTCAAATACAACTGAAAAATGCCTGAACAATACAAAAGGAAGAAAGAAAGCGGAAGAGACAAAACACTGCTCCCCCAATATAGTTTACATAAATGATATTGCCACCACCACGATTCCAACCACCACTACTGTATAAAGTTCTCCACTACACTAGAGAGGGATCTCCATCCTTTGAACATAAGAAAACACACAAACTTTAGTAAGACTGGGAAGTGGGAGGAGAAAAAGCATGTGGAAAAAGGACAGAAAAAACTCTCCCCTCAATCTCTGAAAGTGCTATGAGGGAATGAGGCAAAGCCAAGTATTATAAATCAGCAGAGAGCTGCAAACTCAGGGACATTTTAAAAGAAAACCTTAAAGGAAAAGAAATGCAAAAAAATTTCTAAGTCACTTTGTTTCAGAGCATAAAAATCTATTATATCTAACTTGGCTTGCTCATAAAATTTTGGTGAAAAGGAACAAAAAAAATTCTCAGTGAAAAACAACATGACTTTCCAATTTCTTCTGGGCCTTCACAGGCACATCTTAAGGACCACAATGGATGATAAAGACATCAGTGAGAATTGTAAAGATGTCCTAAAAAAGGACAAAGCCTGAAGCAGCACTGGGTGGGTACTGGGTACAGGAGTCCCTCAACCAAAGAAGACTGGGCACTGATGCCTCTCTCTGTACCTTACTCTGCTGAAAGAAGGTTACACCTCCACAGAGCCCACACAGAACAGTGTAGTACTGTGGAAGAGGGATAACCTTGGTCAAATCACAGCCTCCCAGGTCTCAGTTCCTTCTCTCTATAATGACAGAGTTGGACTAGATGCCTCTGAAATTTCCTTCAGCTCTAAATCTATGACCTATGAACATACTGGTCTAGTTAAGCTATAGGAACATATGGTAAACAAGTAGTCTGTAGTATAAAATCTTTCTGCAGGGACAATGTGCTCTAGTGGATCTAGAGGTCAGAGACTTAGGTTTGAATCTCAACTCTGACATTAGCTCCTAGACCAGAGGCAAGTTCTTCTATTTCTCTAAGCCTCAGTTACTTCATCTGTAAAATGGGGATCCTTATACAACCCAGTCCTCACAAGCTTATTAGGAAAAACACTGTAAAACTCAGAGAGCTATAGAAATTTGAGCTATTAGAGGTGACTAGGTGGCGCAGTGAATAGAGCACCAGCCCTGGAGTCAGGAGGACCTGAGTTCAAATATGGCCTCAGAAACTTAACATAAAAACTAACCGTGTGACCTTGGGCAAATCACTTAATCCCAACTGCCCTCCCCCACCAAAAAAAAAGCAAAAAGAAAAAAAAAAAAGAAATTTGAGCTATTATGAATGTGAGTCTTGTGTACCTTGGTATAGTATAAGAAAACTTACCAGAGTTGTAAGAATAGTCTTCAGTGGCAGAAAGTGTCTGGATGTATCGATTAAAACTCCTCTATAACCAAACCTTGGAGAGTCAATCACCTCTGACTTGTTGACTACATACTATGAAAAAAAAAATCACAGAATTAAAAATAAATTTTTCCCCTCAACTTGAGTTAAAAATTGGTATTCTTGTATTGGAAAATAGCAATGCTACCTGGATGAGGGGTAATTTAAGGCTCACCATTACCATCTTAACAAAGTAAATCTTTACTGTCATTACTTAGATAAATGGTCCTCAAAGTCTGGTCTGAAAGTCCCAGGGGTTCCCCAAGATGTTTCAAGGGGTCCTTGAGGTCAAAACTGTTTTTATAATAATACTAAGACATTTTGATTTCTGATATGGTAAATATCAATAGATATAATCCACATAACAAAAGCTCTTTGGGGAGGACCTCAATAATTGGTAAGAGTGTAAAGGAATTTTGAGACCAAAGAAATTGAGAACCACTCCAAACCAATGCATGAGATAAACACTGGGAAAATGAGCCATCCAAATGTCAATAAATCTAATAGCTCTTTTCAGGAATATTCTTTTTTTAACTGACAATTTAAATTATTAACAAACACAAACATTTCAATAAACAAAGAATAAGAGAAGACTATATAAGAAACATTGAACTGTGATGTATAATTTTTTTAAGAAATATATACTTACATATGATATAGAATTAATATATACATATATAATTAATATAACACATAACAATATATGTATATATAGCACTTTCATTACTACTTTACTAAATTATATTTTATATATAGAATAAAAGTGTAAATGTGTGTATATATGTATATATGTGTGTGTGTGTATATATATACATACATATATATACACGTATGTATGTATATATGTATAACTATAGTTAAAGGCTGTTTAGGGGTCCCCTGAACTTGTTTTTTTTGAATTGCTATATTTTCAGAAACACTCTGAATGTATCAAGGATGAAGCTCCCCCTGAGCTGGCATAATTTGTTGTTGCACCCCAAGCTGGGACTTCCTGTGTGTCCTTGGGAGGCAAGACAGGTCAGCCAGTCTGTACCAGGCTGGGAAAATGCTTGTGCAGCGGGGGTCCTATGCAGGTAAGTGGACCCTCCTATCTTCATAGTCTAGCAATTCCTAAGGGGAAAAAATGAGGCTTTTGCCATTACCTCGCTCCTCCCCATAGGGAGTGGTCTTGTCTTTTTTCCCACCTGAGCTGCACTGTTCCCCTTTCCATGTCAAGCCCCTTCCTCCCTTTGTTCTGCTATTATAAAAATGTAAACTTCTGTAAGGACCAAATAACTCTTGGGGCTTTGATTTCCAAAGGCATGTTCATTCCTCTTGTAATAAATCTAGTTTTCATGTAAGTTTTGCCCTGCTGCTAAATCCTCAGGACATCTTTCCAGCAGCTGAAACTTCTTTATATGTTGCTCACCCCAATCAGAGTATGAATCCTTGGAAGCAGAGATGACTGCACCTTTTCCATCTGTGTCCCCAGCACACTTGTCACATAGAAATGCTTAATAAGTTCTCTTTCATCCCTCTATTCAATCATACTCAGCACTAGTTTAATTTACATATTATAGTTATACTCACAGCTCCATAAGAATTTTTGTAAACCAACTGGCTAAAAGTCTCCAAACCTAGAAAAAGCAAAATAAACAGCTTCATAAACATATATAACACGAGTGCTAAGATAGTATAAGTCACATGGTTCAAATATTAATACAAAAGCAGGTAATATAATTCTCTGGACACACACACAAATACACCTACTAAATAAACTTAAGTGTTTACTTATTTCTAAAAGTTCATAGATCAAATTAGGGGAAAAAAATGAATTCTAACCTCTATTGTCTCTGCATTTATTTTAAAATGGGTTTATGCCAGAGTGCCTACATCTATATTGCTTTGCTTACATCTAAATGCCAGAAGTCGTAATTTTATAAACTTTCCCCACCTCTATAAACCCCAAACAGAGCTAGTCATTATAGCATTCAAGTTGAATCCCCTTTTACAGAGGAGAAAACCGAAGTATAGAGGGGCTAATTTGCTTTCTAATGGTCATTCAGGTAATAAGTGCCACAGGTTGGATTTGAACTTGGATCTTTGAAACTCCAAGAGTGGCACTCTCCATTCTCACCCACCCTCTGACTGAAGGCTTCCCAGAAGCTCATTAGACTTTTGGAGACCTTAAACTAAGGGAAAATTTGTCTCTCTGCAAATTCTATACATTGTTCCTCCTGATTTTGCCCTCTGACCACACTTAGAAGGAAAAATACTCAATATCTAGTTTTAATCATAACCATCTCCTATACACTAAAAGGATGAAAGAAACAGCCAGTAGCATGCTGGTATGCTCTCCAAAAAAAAGGTACTCAGGATACACTTTTACATTTAATATACATTATTAACATTTTCTCCATTACTTAAGTCTAGGCAGTCAACAAAATAATCCAAGGTGTAAATGTTTGTATTAAAAATTTAACAATCATCTGACTTTGGCACATCCCTGGTTATGTCCCACCTCAGGTTAGTACCTTCTTCTACCATTGCATAAAAGGATTAGGGAAGGTCTCTGATTACTTCTGGAGAGATCTTGAGAGAAACTACTGGGTGAGTAGAATATTTACCTATCCTTTAATCATATTGTGACATTTTTCCATGTTCAACATTCCTATAAATATTACTTCAGAATGTCTTGTGTTAGAGATATGGCCAGGGCATGACAGGAACCTGTAGGCTTGGACATTTTTCTCCACAAGCAGAATGATGCTTGAATTTAGAATAATATTAAATTGATAAAAATCGTTTCTGGCTGACATGCCTAAAACTTAGAGTGTAGCATTAATATTTTTTCTTCAATGGTGGTCTTTCTCACAGGGATACTATAAAGAATGTGCTTTATAAGTTGAAAGCTTACAATAATAGTGCTGTTACTACAATAACTATATTATAGTAATAATTTTGTTGCTATTTTAAATAGTAACTCTTAAAACAGTATGAACTTATAACTTATATAGCTTATAAGGGCAGCTAAATGGCACTGTGGATAGAGTGCTGGGTCTGGAGTCAGGGAGGCCCTTCTTCCTGAATTCATATCTGGCCTCAGACACGTAGTAACTGTGTGACCCTGGGCAAGTCACTTAACCCTGTTTACCTCAGTTTTCCTCATCTGTAAAATGAGTTAGAGAAGGAAAAGGCAAATCCCTCCAGTATCTTTGCCAAGAAAACCCCAGATGGGGTCATGAAGAGTTGGACATGACTGAAAATGACTGAACAACAAACTATAGCTTACAACTAACAATAGTAACTACTAAATAAATAGTATCTCTTATTTATATAGATAAGAGTTACTACTGTTATTCAAGACACCTGCAGGAATCGATGTCTCCTCCCAAAAGTCTCATCTTTAGGTTAAATATCACACCAACTCTTCCCACCAATCCTCATGTAGTAGTTTTTGAGTTCCATCCCTAGCTAGCTCTCCTTCCTTTAAATAAGCGCCTTCTGTTTGTCTACGGCCTCAAATGTGGCACCCAGAATTAAACACAATATTCTCGATGTGTTTAACCAGGGCACAGTACTAGAGGCCTATGATCTTCTTCCTGTACATTATGCTTCTATCTATAAATATTCAGAGCATATTAGATCTTCTGGCTGCTAGTCCATAGCTCTAGTACAACTCTCATTTTACATATGAGGAAACTGAGGTCCAAAGGAGTTAGAAGACTTGACCAAAGTCACACAATCAGTAAAGGGCACAGTAAGGATTTGAACATATGTTCTCCAACTTCAAATCCAGCAGGTATGTTTCACTGCATCACACTACCCCTCCCCACATTGTTTTCCACACAAACTCTTAACATTATTTGATCTTGTTTGACATTGTGGCAACTGCGTATTTGTAAAGAATACCCTGTATACTTCCAACTAAGGAAATGATGAAAATCAAAGTGCTTACTCACCTCGTAAAGCACCCCAAACCTTCTTGGCTTCTAGCATTGCCACTGACTCCTGAACAACCAATTTATCTGTGGTCAAGAACGATAGCTTGTTAATCCTTCAGCAAAACAAGACAGAATATTTATTATGGCACAGTTTATGTTTATATGATATTCAAAAATCCTATTGAGGTAAGAATAGGTAATAGAGTTCTTACTATAGTTTAAGTCTTATTCCAAATAGAGTAAAAGAATAAGAAACCTGTCTGTATTCAGACTTATTTTTGGTAGGCCTTAATTCATCATCAGGAAATTAAGGTTCATTTTTTGCCAAAAGTATGACAATAAGGACTATATACTTCAATTGTAGACATTCCAGAGGTGGTCAGATGTGGCCAAACTTCATAGTTTGGGTTCAGGCAAAGGGCTGCTCATACAGACCTAAAGAGCCACACGTGGCCTCGAGGCTGCAGGTTTCCCATCCCTGCAATAGATTGTTCAATGGGTCACCATGACCAAAAAAAGTCAACCCCACATTGGTCAACCTTCTGTGGACACTCTCCTACCCCTCATGTCCTCACCCATCACTTCCCTCTGGCTGTTCATCCTACCCACCCTGGCTGCTTGCTGGACCTAGCCAAGCCTTTGCCTCTCTATACTGTATGGATCTTGTATGTACACATTTGTTTCCAACTGAATCTGAGTTGCTTGAAGGCAGGGACCATGTTTTTTACCCACCGTTGTATCCACGACATTTAGTACAGTACTTTGCATATAAGTGCTTGCTGACAAATTCAATTTTCTCATCTATAAAATGAGACTAAATGATCTCTCAGGTCCCTTCAGCCTCACATTTCTGCTACTTCAAGCCTTCCCCTTCCCAGAGCCAAAGTAAAGGTGAACTTGGCAGGTTCACTTTCCTTGCCTAAGAAAGAGGCAGGTAAGGACAAGGTGATGGATAGGACAAAGGAAACCTCTGGCTTGGGACATATAAGAGGTATAGTATGAGATTCTATCAATAGCAAAGGATTCTTGGCTGCTAAGGAGTTAGGCTCAGAACCTCTGACTTTTCAAATGGATGTGTGAGGAGTTTGATAAATAACTAAATGGCATGGTAATAGGAGAAACTGTCCACAATGACACTCATTAGAGACATCAGAGAACTAATTACACAAAAAGGGAAAACAGAGAAGGATTACTTTGTGCAAAAGTAATATTGGTTATAGGACTACGCGTTTATATAATCTACTTACTGAAGATAACCTAATTACCACATAGCATAACAATTAACATATGCCTTTAATTAGTGCCAAGTTAACTTCATTGTTAGTTTTATTTGATTGCCATGGTTAAACCTATAGCTCATACAGCATTGAAATATGTAAGCAGCCAAGGCCCATTTTTTTTCTAAGCTGAAGGAGTGTGGCTGACTACCCTCCTAGCAAGTCACAGAATGAAATTTTAGGGCAGCAGCAGCATCTTCAGTGAGTCATAGAAGAAACATGATGGACATAGCCAGAGAAGGCAAGTGGAGAAGAGGGGGATGGGAGCAGCCTGTGTTGCCTTGGGACCAAGGCCTCCATTACAGCCCAGGATGGGCTTACCAGAGGTCAGAGGGCTAAGCACAGCCTGGTTAGCAAGAACTGACAGTCATGTGGCAGTTTGCTGTCACATCATGGGTCAAAGGCAAGTATTTATGACAACTTTTATCTGTCAGAAGACAGCAATCATCAGCCAATATATTAAGGTGAAGTTCAAAGTGTTTTCACTGGTACAATCCAGTATCAGTTAGTTCTTATCTAGAGACCAGAATTTATTAATCAGTTATTGTAGCCTTGAAAATCTAGTTACTTAAAGCATCACACATTTAGAGCTGGCCCTTGGGTCATGGAGTCCAACTTGTCACATTATCTGCAATAACCAGTTGTGTGCCAACTAATCTCATCAAGTCTCAAGCTGTATGAGTACAACAGACCAAAAAGTTGGTCTGGAGTCATGAACATTTGAGCTCAGATCTCACCTGAGATAATTGCTATGTGTTTGTATCTGCAACTCAACTTAACCTCTCAAAGCCTCAGTTTTCCCATTTGTTAAATGCAGATAATGATAACACCTATCTGGGGGGAGGGGTGTTAAAAGGATCAAATAAGATAGAAAGAGACAAAATAGTCCAGTGGAGAAAGTGATGTTTTGTTTTTGTTTTTTTGCCTTTTTTGGAGGGCAACTGGGGTTAACTTGCCCAAGGTTACGTGGCTAGTTTTTTTTTTGTGTGTGGGTGTTAAGTGTCTGAGGCTGGAACCGAACTCAGGACCTCCTGACTCTGGGGCCAGAGCTTTAAAATTTATGTTTATGGAGTCAAAAGACCTGGGTTCAAATCCTGACTCTATTAATTCTTTCTTTAATAAGTTTGGGCAGGTTACTTAACCTTTATGGAACTTAATTCCTTATCTGAAGAATGATGGGGTTGGCCTAAATGACCTCTAAGCCTATGTGAAGTACTTTGCAAACTTTACAACACCATACAAATATCAATTATTACTGTTTCCACAAAACGAGGCTGGAGTAAGAGGTTATTGGGTTAAGTGGTTTTTAAATCTCATTTGACTTTAATATTCTACAACTGCTTATTCTTCTAAATAACACAGCAATTACCATAATAAAAGTAATTCAATCAATACTTAGTAAGCACTGTGCTCAGTGCTGAACAAATAAAAAGTATAAACAAGCATAAATTAAATAAATAACTATTCAAATAATTATTCAGATCACCTCAAAACTTTATAAGATCATAGGTTCATAGTCTTAGGACCTTTCAGTATGCGATTAAAAACTACATACTCAGTGCTAATCATATTTAGTGAAGAGGTAAAGGCTATAATTGTATTAGAAAGAGCCCTGAATTCTATCTAGGTGAAGGGAATAAGTCACATATCGCAGTAATTTCTAGTAAGAGAAGTAGATGAATGCACCCTTACACAAAGAATCTTGCAATTTAAAAAAATTCTAATAGGCTACTTCAAAGACAGCTTAATCTACAAGGATGAACTCCTGGCATAGCTTCAGGAGGTCAAGCCATGAATAATACAAAAAGAAAAATTTCATAATATGTGTTACAAAATCCAAATATGAGTGGAATTTAAAATAGGTGAAGATTCAATGTTATCTTAATGACTATCATTATCTCACATTCAGATTTCAAGACTCAGGACACAGATGATAAAACCAAACATGATTGAATATTTCTCCTAAGTCCAGGGTACAGAACAGAAAAGAAACAATTAAGGATCATTTGGATTTGAGGAGTTAGTTGCTAATTTTGTAGGTGTCTATCCTTTACAAAAAATAATTGGTCAATCTTGGAAGGTCTGAGTTTGAATCCTGACTGTGTCACCTACTGTTATGCGATCATAGGCAAGGTATTCTGGGTCTCAGTCCTCTATAAAAGGATTCGATGACCTCTGATGTACTTTTCAGTTCAAGATCTATGATTCCATAACATGCTATTGGCAGACCATGAAATGGTCCAATTATTCTGGTAAACAATTTGGAATTAGGCAAAAAAACCTAACTAAAATGTTCATACCTTTGGACCTAGAGATTCCATTGATGGGCATATGCCCCAAAGTGGTAGAAGACAGAAGGAAAGGTCCTATTTACACCAAAATTTTATACCTATTGACTAGGGAATGACTAAACAAATTGTGGTACACATACATAATGCAATATTACTTTGTCATAAGAAATACTGAATGTGAGGAATTCAGAGAAACAAGGCAAGAAATATAAACTAATGCAAATTAAAATAAGGAAAACTAGGAAAACAAGATATACAATGACTATGGCAAACTAAACATTAAAACACACACACACACACACACACACACACACACACACACACATACACACACACAAAACAAGGAAACTGAACCACCAAGCCAGATTTCAGAAGAGAAAAGGAAATCATTTCCCTACTTTCACTGAAGAAGTTGGGGTGAAAAAAGGGGGCCTACTGGGATGGGATGTTGCATATGCTATAAGACACCTTAATGTACTGGTTGGTTCTCTGATAAACTACTTGCTTTTAATCTCGATTATTAGGGAAGGCTTACTGGAGATGGGAGGAAGGAGTCTGCCAGGAAATAAGTGCCATGTAAAAGCAAAAGACATCATAAAACTTTTGAAAAATCAACTGTTGCTGAGGTGGGGAAAGCCTTCCTTTGATTTATGAAGAGTCGGCAAGCAGCCACCTCATTGGATTGTCATTCTTCTAAGCTGTCAAGTATTTTTCCTTCTACCCTCTTATAATAAATTTCATAACCCCCCACTTTTATTTCTCTTCATTTTCTATAATCCTCACCAGTGTTATCCTTATCTCCCTACTTTCTCATTCTCAATCCCTTACATCTTCTAAGTTCCATCTATGTTCATTTATTCTGACATACCCTCAGGGAAAAAAAAACAAAAACAAAAATATCTTTTCCCTAATTTCTTTGGCTTGAACAGAACTGAAGTAAGAGAAAGATGATTTTTTTTTTCCCCATTCAGTATAGGAAATTTTCCATAGGGAAACTCCCTCTACTAGTATTGTATAAATTACCATTTATTTATTTACTTGTTTGTTCTATTAATAGTCTAAATTAGTATTCTGTAAAACAATGAGAGTTACTGTGACTTGTCCAGAGTCATGCAAGCCCTATGTGTCAGAGGCAGGGTTTAAGTACAGGTCTTTCTGACTAGTAGGAAGGCTCTCCATCCATTATTCTACTTTGTTTCTCTAAATACTGATGACAGGATGGGGAAATGGGCAGGACCTGAGTGGGTATAAGGAACTCCTAGATGAAGCACCTTTTCTGCAACATATAGCTTTAAGAGAGTTGCCCAAGCCACTGAGCAGTAAAGTGACTTGCCCAGCATTATACAACTAATACGTGTCAGAGATGAGATGAGAGATGATAAAATTTGGGGTCATCCAGGTGAAGACCCATTTTACACATGAATGAACTAAGACTCAAAAGAAAATAAATTACTTGCAAGTAGAAGAACTAGGAGTATCTGTAAACCCAGGTCTTCTGAATTCTCAGTACTTTGCTCTCCCCAGCAGATCATTCTGATTTCCTTGATAAATTAGGATCACAGATTTAGACTGAGGTCATCTAGTTCAAGCCCTTCAACAAATGAAGAAAATAATGTCCAAGAGGGATAGATGGCTCAGTTATCCTGTGTCTTGTATGTACAAGTTACCTCCCTCTTAAAAGGCAATCTCCTTCTTGGCATAAAATAGTTTTGCTTTCAATTTGTATGTTCAGTATGTTATCTGGGAAGTAAAACAGGCCTGAGAAATGCCTTGGAGCCCTTGGAGTGATGAGGACCTGAGTGCAAATCTGGCCTTAGACACTTACTAGCTGTGTGACCCTGGGCAAGTAATTTAATCCTGACTGCCTCCAAAAAGAAGGAAAGGAAGGAAAGGAAAGAAGGAAGGAAGGAAGGAAGGAAGGAAGGAAGGAAGGAAGGAAGGAA